>NW_008621784.1:0-8694 GCF_000691845.1 Merops nubicus | reverse complement strand
AGCCCCCGGCGCCTCCCCCGCCAGGACCGGGCAAGGGGCCGCTCCCAGGGCTCAGCCCGCAAGGCCGGCACCCGGGCATTCCTTTTCTTGGCCCTGATTCTCACTAAGCTCTCATGGTGGGCTACCACAGAAAACCAGGCTCTTTAGCAGATGATGCCTTCTCTGCCCACGTGGAAGTTGCTGATGAAGTTTGGGCAGTCCTGCTCCAATAGGCACTGCCTAGAAAAATCAGCTCCAAGTCCCTGGGCTGCACTTGCCCCAGGACCCAGGCACGCCAGATCCCTCACACAGCACCTGTGACAGCAGCAGTGCACTGGAAGTACAAAACAAAAACAGACGAGTGATAGCTAAGAGGTCATAGATAAGTTTGCTTCCAATGACAGCCAGCGTGGCAGCTGGAACTCCTGCCTGGCAGAGCTGGCATTATCCAACAGCAGAGGACCACAGGCAAGTCTACATCCCCTTAACCAGTCTGTTTGTAATGCTACCCAATTCAGACACTGCTGTCTGGTGACTCCTTAGGAATGCCTGTGGCATATTTAGAAAGTCCAGAAAAAAAATTAGAAAATGCTGAGACAAGTTTACCATTAACTTATTCCTTATTTGAATTATTCTACTTTGCTTAACCATGCACAAGGATTCTTCTCATCCATATAAGTTCCTCTGCACATCCAAGTCATCTAACTCAGATCCTTTTTGACCCTTTGGCATCACAACAGTTTGACAGGAGGCTGTAGTTTTCTGGATTACAGGCTTTATGTTCCATTTTTGGTGTATAGAATGTCAAGAAACATGACAAAACACAGCCTTTGACATATTTAAATATTTATTTTGTAGAATCACTTTATGTATGAGACAGTAGTTTGATTAAAAAGCTGCATCCTGATAATATCCACACAGCCTACTTTATTGTCAACACAAGAAACTTTACAAGAAGCTTGAACACACTGAACAGCTCTGTATTGCCACACAGGAGAGTGTGGTCCTTCTGCAGTTTAAGAAACACCCTGCCAGCTGACAGTTCTGCTGCCTCTTGGGCAAACCTAGTTTAGGGTGACCAGTGGCTACGGTGTGAAGCTTCCACTCCTCAGCTTTGCTGCCAGCCATAGGAGGTGCTGCCACCTGTGACCTGCCCTTTGCCACCATCACCACCCAGCCCATGCTGCCTGTGGTGTCCTACAAGAGGCTGCCACCAGTGGAAGAGGAAGAAGAGCTCAACTGAAGAGGTCAGAATCAGTGTTTGAAGGCAAAATCTCATCAAGAGCTCAAAGTTTCACAGCTTACTGCTACAGGAGGCTGAAAACAAGAACCTAACAAGTGTTAAAAAATCCAAGTCTGCATAGACACCAGGAATCCTCATAGTTATTAATGATAAATCCTTAAACCACAGGACACCTCAGTTCCAGTGAGCAGAAGACCTGATGAAGAGGTAGAACATGCCAACTCCTACTGCTTCACAAGTCGTCCTGTTTTCTCTAGCAGGCTGTCAGCATTGCAGGGGTACCTGTTATGGAACAGCCACTGTGCTAGCTGAACATCCATCCAGCTCCCTGCAGTATTCTTGTTCCCCAGACCTCATGGGCACCTTAGCAGACATGAAGGAGGAGTTTAAGAATGAGCTGCAGGACTATAGCAAGTAAGCAGTCAGCTTGTTTGTTCCCCAGTGGAATTAACTAAGATCATGCAAAGAGCACAGTGTACTCGGGTAACTGATGAAAGGTTTATGTTGAAAACAGCCTCCTGTATTTCAGGAGGCTGACACCTCTGCTGAGCTTCACACCTGAATACACAGCAGGCAGTTGCCTCTGTTGTGCCACCTTTCACATGCAGAAGCTAGGCAGCCAGCTGAAGTCCACAGCACAGCTCAGGACAGCTCTTCAGAGATCCAAGGGTTGTGCGAGGTCCACGTCCCAGCCATGAATCACAGTTCCAGTTTCCACAATGCCATTCTGTTATTCTCCCTGTAATTCACCTCCAACCCTAGCACTAAACCAGCAAGTATTTTCTGAAGAGTCTGTGAGAATAAAAAGTGGTTTTGCAAAGTAATTTTTTTTAAGCAACTCTTCTGTCAGGTAGGGATGGCACATGGCCAAAGTTTAGGCTCATAGTGTAAACACATGGAGTCCCACTTCTTCCACTTTCAAAACTAAGCTTGCTGTATTTAAAGGCCAGCAGCAGGCGACTGCTACAGCACTGAGCTGTGGTGTGGGGGAGCAGCCTCCTTTCAGTGGCTACACAAACTATTTACTCGAGCACTAGGAAGTAAAACTAAACACTGATCTCGACCTTACAGTAATCAAAGGATTATCTGAAGAAGCTGGAGTAACCCCTACCATACAATTAAAGGTCCTCAAGTGATAGCATCAAAAATGTCCTCAGGGCATCACAGCTACCTACCGTCCCTCCTCCCCCACAGGCAGCAGAAGGCACAGCACAACTCCAGAGACACAAAGGGTGTTCTCCCTCAGCCTGAGGTGTGCAAGGCAGGAGACACGACTGGCAGCTCCTCTGGCACACATCCCATCAGTATCAGGGATCAAGGGAATAATCTGGGACCTGGCAGACCACCATCATACCCACTGCAGCTGAGCTGGTAAGAGAGCCAAGTCTGAGAGTCACCTCCATGGGAGGTACACGTGGACTACTGGGGAGAATGTGCACTGTAAGCAGCTCTTACCCAGTCCTCCAAGCCCTTCGGCAGGGTGTTCCCACAGCAGAAGCTTTCAGCCTTGTCTGCCCCAGGATTTCTGGTGTTTATGAACAGGCCCCGTTCCAGCCCACAGGTGGAGTTTTAGTATGGCAGGCAACAGCAGCTCTTAAATCCTCCTGTTCCAAAGAAATGAGTGAAAACTTCCCCTCTCTTGTCACCATGGGGACTACAGTCTGCTTCAGCACTCCAGCTTCAAGACAAGGGCCTCTAGAAGCCCCCAGCAGCAGTAAGAATGCTGCTGTTCCAAGTCCTGCAGGTGCCCGGGGTGTGTGGAAGCACAGACTGACAGACATCAGGTGATGACAACACAAAGTGACCTGCACCCACAGGACTCGTCATTCCATGAGGAGCCACTGCCTGAAAGAACAAGGATTCCTCTTGGAATGTCCCCAGCTGCAGCTGAACAAACCACGCCACCCTGCTCTTGTAGACAGAGTCTCTCTCCTCTGTAGATACCTCTGGTTGTCTCCCAGAAAAAGAAAAGAAAAATCCACCAAAAAAGTCCACCACAACTCCCATCTTATGCAAACTAGGTGAGATACAGGTCTCAACAGCTGGTCAAGAATTAGGAATCTTCTTAGCAGGGCACCAAATAGTGTCAGGGTAGAGCAGACAATGAACAGATTTAAATCTATGAAGACAAAAAAAGGAAAAGAAAATATCAGATTGGAATTCCTCATACAAGGAACTTACTGGCACTGAATGTGCAGAGCTCTCCAGAGCAGAGAGGGTGGGTCTACCTGCCTCTGGGACAGCCACAAGAGCTGAGATGGGGAAACAACCCCATCAGTGGGTTTTGTCATCTCCCAGTGGATAGCCCTGAACGAGGCAGGGAGATCTTGCTTTGGAAGTGGACACTCACCGGGTGGGATCTTGCTGGAGGCCAAACACTCCTCCCACACTCACAACGTTGTGCTTGTTCTCAGGGTCCCCGTAACTGAGGGTTACCTATAAAAGCAAAACACACATTCAGGAGCTGTAACACTAGTCAGACAGAGTGAGTAGAGCAGGATTGTTAGGGAGGTATGAAGAAAGAGCCAAGGATCCTGTCCAATCCACACGGTGGGTAACATCTGAAAACCAGTGGTCAGTTCTGACATGAGCCACACTGGCAGGGAATGGCCAAACAGACACCTAAGGGCAGCGTGGGAGGGCAGCCAGGGCATGAAAGCTGCACTGCTCTGAAGGGCAAGAGTGACAGCTGTAAGAGCTGTAAGGGCAGGAGCCCTGCTAATGTCTGCACTGAATAACATACTCACCCTCAGCAGAGGTTGATGAGGCCTGCAGTAGCATTGGCTTAGCACAGAGGGGAAAACAAATATCTGTTTGTTAAGGGGCATGCAGAGGATGGCCCTGTGACCAGCCTGGCACCAACACAGACCTCTGCACTCCGGGTCAGTGCTGCTGCTCTTGTCCCACACAAGCACTGCACTAAGACATTTCCAGGTGCTGGGTACAAGAATTGTATTTCCTTTATAATTGCAGATTTCAGGGATTTGGGGTTAGCTGTCACAGTCTCACAGAAACAGTTAAATTCACTAATATGAAGGAGGTGACATCGTGGAGGAATTTGTCACCAAGTGTACATTTCTGCTGCCTAATGAAAGTGCCAGGAAAATGTAACCGTGAAGTTTGTAGGGGCAAAGCCACACTCTCATCCACAGTACCAAACAGCAACAGGCAGCCCAAGCTTCTGCATAGCCTTACAGCTCCACCTGCTGCCCAGGATCAAAAGGTGTCCCAGCAATTAAACAAACAGGATTTTTCCTAAGAAACACTGATTAAGGTTCTTGAGATTCAGAAAAGTTATTCTTAAAAATGGTCAAACCCTTAACTACATCTCAGCTGTTGAAGATGTGATACTGGTCTTTTTGTACAGCATGAATTAAGGTTGAGACTTTCCTAGGCAAAGACAGAAACTTCCTTGCACAGCAAGCAAACTACAGATTGCCTCCTCCTCCACCTGCTGTTACTCTGACTTCTGGAAAGTCAGAATTCAGGAGCAAATGGGGAACATGATACTTTGGTTTAATGTAGCAGGATGTGTCCCCAAAGGAGGGGACAGCTGTATGACCTAACTGGCTAGGGTGAAAGAATGCTTTTTACC
The DNA here is from genome assembly GCF_000691845.1 of Merops nubicus. NCBI lineage: Eukaryota > Metazoa > Chordata > Aves > Coraciiformes > Meropidae > Merops > Merops nubicus. The sequence continues at coordinate 3,877 of NW_008621784.1, read as the reverse complement.
TAAATGAAGGCATTGGACAGGTCCCAGCTCTGAGCTGGCAGACCCCCTTCTTTGCTGAAGAGTGCAAAGTCTATGGGGAGAGTTCTTTCTGATCAGACTGAGGTGTAACCACAAGAACAGGACACGAGGCTTCGCCCTACCTGCTGCAACACAGACTCGCCTTGTAGTCTCTGTAGGTTCTCCAGGTGGGAGTGGAACAAGGGGCTGTGCAGCAGCTTCACCTCCAGCAGCCCCTCGATGATGTAGCCGATGGTGCAGTCGTCGGGCAGCCGCACTCTCTCTGCAGTGCTGATGAAGTTCCCCAGGCTACGAGACAGCACAGGAGCACGAGGTGAGATGTGCTTCAGAGCCTACCAAGCACGTACTGAGGGAGCTTGGCTAGGAACAGGGTTTACCTGGCCCAGGGACTCATCTTCAGAGCAAGACCTCTACTGATACAGAACCCTGCTCCACCTGTGGCAAACCAGAATTTCACAGTTGTCTTCTGAAGGGCAAGGAGAAGAACAGACAGGAGTTAGTGACAATCATCTTCTTCCCTTTGGCTCGGCAGAGAAGGGAACCCGAGGTTCTATTAGACATCACACACTACACTTGAGTCAGAACAAGCCTACAGATTAGTTCTTACTTCTTTAGGCTGAAAGCCCAGCTAGCTGTTGTCTCAGATGAAACTCTACCCTGGAACTGACAGCAGGTAAGCCATCAAGTTAGCACAGCTGAGGTAGGACACATGAAATGGGAAACTACAGTCCCACCTCCTACCCAATTCCATCTGTCCCCTGGTAATTCCAGCCAAGGGTCACAGCTAGACAGTGTGCCTGAGGGAGTCAGAGGTGCTTTATTAGTCTCCTCACCACACATCCTTCCCTAACAAGCTGCTTCGTAACTGACTGTCTGGCCAGTGATGGATTTCTCCTTAGGCCTGTCAGTACAGGCAACCTGCTGAGGACTTGTCCTTCACCACAGGTGCCTTGTGACTGTGACAGATACATTTGCTTTCACTTCTGGGAAACCTAGAAATTGGAAATGCCTTTTGCACCCATAGAGCATTTGTCACTGTCCTGGTTCTGTGTAAAAAGGGGTTCAGGGCAGGACCCACACGGAACAGAACTATGGACTCGCCTCTCCCCCCCTGAGAGAGAGAGAGACACTTTGGGAAAAAAAAGGAAGTATATTGTTCAACAAGGAACAGAAAACGACAAAGGGAGGTAAGGGAAATAATATATACAAAGATTAGGGGAATAATACAAAAAATAAAATATACAAAACCCTCAGAAATGGTTCCAGGGTCCCACGGAGTGAAAGGACAACTTCCCTCTCCGAGCTCCAAGGCAGGAGTGAAATAAGAACCCACTCCCTGCCTCTTATCAGAGTGTGTGTGGGAAGGGGAGGGAATACAATGGTTCACCCCCACCCGGGGTCCTCCCAGTTGCTGGAAGGTCACGCCCCCATTCCAAGCCTCAAACCACAACAGTCACCCATCTCAGTTGGTTCAGGATGATGAGTGTGTGATACCACTATCAAAACAAACAAAAACCCCCCAAACCCCAACCAAAGTCCCTAAAACAAGGAACACCATTCCCCCCAAATACTAAAGGAAAAGTCGAGTCAGTGTGAAGGAGATCAACAACACAAGTGAGTAAAGGAAGAGACAGCCAGCCAGCAGACAGATTCTGTTGTACACAGGGATATGAGGTCAGATCAAAGGTTCATTTAACCCAGAGCCCTGTCTCTGAGAGCAGCCAGTGCCAGGCTCATTGCTTGCAGATTAAAACACTTATTTTTATGACAGGATCCTATGAACTCTCAAGGTTTTAAAAGCCTAGAGGGTCAAGATGTCTCTCAGACTAACTTTAAAGTTTGCTTACTGATCCATCACTTTGGACATGGTCAGCTGCCTCAATGGGATGATCCAGACTTGGCCGCCCCACATAAACATCCTGGCTGTGTGAGAAGGCAGATAAGAGGTGCAGGAGCGTCCGAGGGTTCACATAGTTGTCATCATCCACGTGGCAAAACCATCTTCAAACAAAACAAGAAAGTTACTGCAGGCAGTGACAAAGAAATGAGTTAACAGGTCTACAGCTGAGTCTTAGTCTTTCAGGCTTGGAGCAGAAAGTATTTCACATTGTCCCGAGTTACAGAATTTGGAAGCTGAGAAGCACCCACAGGTCCTAGTTCTGGGAAGAAGCTGGAAATCAATAACCCCCTTGAGATTCCCCCACTTTCCACCTTTCAGGTGGTGCTTGCCTACAAGCGACGCTCCCTGCCCTCTGCTCCTCACATTTTAGCTAATACTGTATTCCATGCTGGAGCAGAGAAGGTTACTGAAGTTTCCTGATAACACAGAACTGGAATAAACAAAGTCACTCAGAACAATATGTTTCACCTACTTTTGCCCAGATTCCAGGAATTTATCATATTCCACAGACATCTTGCAGCAGAGAGCTTGCCGGGTATGGACAGCAGAACAGTTGGTGTTGATCATATGATCCCCTAGAAGAATAAAAGATCATCCCTTTCAGGCCTGAGAAGCATGTGCAGCCCAAAGTGCCTACAAAGAACTGCACATTTGGCAGCAGGGCTGCACATCTGCAGCACGTATGGAGCACAGATGGAGAGCGAAGGGCAGGGCCCACGGGACACACACGGCAGCTGCAGAGGGCATAGAAATGTGAGTGCAGGGGTACAAACAGTGCCACGAGACAGGGGCACAGGGAGAACCCAGCAGAGCTCTGGCCTAGACAGACTTCAGCTGAGTGGCAGAGGTGGGTGCCAAGGTGAGCCCAGAGCTCAGGCACCCCCAGCATCCCGGCCAGGCGACAAGGAGCAGCAGCACGTTCTCACGTCAAAGGAGAAGCTCTCCCCCTTTTCTCCATCTTAACGTCCCCAACTGCTTGTACACCACGAGGTGAGGACCTCTGGGGAGAGCACGAGGGCAGCAGGGAGCCCTGAGGGGCAGCTCTGGGGCACAGCTCACCTGCCTTCAGCCGCAGCTCCTGGTCCTCCCAGTCCGTGAAGATGAACGTCTGTGGGAACAGACAAAGACCTGTCTGCACGTGGAGCTTACACAGCTCACGCCAGCTGGGGCAGTTACACTCAGAATTCTGAATGTTTCCTCATCTCAGCTTATTTCACAGCAGCCACTGAGAGCGTGGTGGGGAGTGGAGATGGAGAGAGCCCCAGCCAGGGCAGCCCTTGCCCCGTGTGTAAGTTTTTGCATTGCAATCAGGAAGAATCTCACTGCAGTAAAGCATCCAGGATTTCACTCTCCTCATCTCAGGGTACAAACAGTGTCCAGGTAGGAACAACTGTCTGTCTTGGCAATACCTCTGCCTGCAGCTTCAGCTCCTCTCTTTGGCAAGCAACCATCCACACCTGTTAAGCAAGCTAATGGAAAGAATGGCAGGTGGGGTGGAAGGGCCCAGGTGGTAACAGTGTCTTCTCCCACCTGCTGGAAGACACTGCATTAAAGTGTTTGAAGGGACTGGAATTCCCAAACAAGGGAAGACATTCTGCAGTGTTCCATGGAAACACCCAAGGTGCTGAATTACTTGGTCCAAAATACCAGCTTGGATGCATCAGCCCCAGGGCTCTTTCATTATCAGGCAGCATTTTCCACAGTGCTACAGAAGTCAGCAGCCTGCTTCTGCTTGGACCACCAGCCCCAGACTACACACAGCTAGCTCAACAACAGACCTGTTGTAAGCAGGCTCAGACAAACTGCTAAGGTAGGACTGACCACCCCCCTCAGTCTCAGGACGAAAGGCGGTTTGAACAGGGACTAGAACCGGGTGACAGCGTGTGCCGGTGCCCAGGGGAGCAGAGGCACGGGCTCCCGGCTGCTCGCCCCCCCGCGGGCAGCGCCTCACCTGGCCCC
>NW_008621783.1:0-4209 GCF_000691845.1 Merops nubicus | reverse complement strand
CCCCGAGCACACTCCACCCGGCACAAGGAAGAGCTATTTCAAGGAACTAGGAGGACGCAGAATTCAAGGCTGGGAGGACTGGAGCACCCGGCGGCTTTATCTGTCCTCGTCCTTCAGAGCGAACACAAGGATTGTGCAACAAGCCCGCTCCCGGCGCCTCCCCTCCCGCCCCCCAAGTGAGGCTCTTCCAAACGGCGTTTCGGGAGCGAGGGCAAATATTTTTGAAAGTAAGGAAAAATGGAGCACCTGCTGACTTGAGTAGCGCATCTTGTCCCCCAAGAAATGGGACTTCTGTGGCAAGGGGTGTCTGCCCTCACCAGTTTTGCCCTGGGGAGCATGAGCTGCAGCTCACAGGTAAGGGGGGGAACTGAGAAGGGGGCCTGTCTGGAGACGTATCCTTCCAGTCCCAGCCTGTACTCCAGAAGGTCAAAAACTGGGTGAAAGGCTGGGGTTTGCACCCTCGCTTTCTCTCTTTCCCCAGTCAGAGACAGGCTCGTGACGAATGGTGAGTCACAGGAACACGTCACCAGCAAACAAACTCTAGTAACCTCTCGGTAAATGGCAAAGTTTTCCCGAAGTCAGGAGAACTGAACCACTAATTTCTTACCAGCAAGTAGTTGTCTTTACTTCTCCTCACGACGTCAAGGCTGTACTTTGCACAATACATATCCAAGTGCACCTCGAAAGGTCATCTCAAACCAAGGTACAAAGCTGTGATGGGTTATTAAAACATTCCTGTCACATTTCACCTTACCAGACCTCCTAATAAACCAAATTTGCTTTGACCAACACACACCTGAGACGCACTGTTTTAAATGTGTAACTGCTTAAAATGTTCTGAAATGGTTTTAAACAACCTGTGAGGACTCAAAAGTGGAGCCGCTGAGTGAAAAAGTCTGAAGCAGATTCAGTTTGCTGCTGTGTGTTCATACCATTATCCCACCACCCATCTTTCATGCTGCCTAATAGGAAAACTGTTGTAAAAATTAAAAGAAAAAAAAAAAAGATTCCTATCATTGTTGAAATGCAAATAGCTGCATGGGTGGTAACACCCGGAGTTTTCTTGTAACTTTGCCCCTGTTCTTAACAGGTTGAGTTTCACACAATGCTGCTTAGAGATACTCTCAAGTCAGGCTATGCAGGATCACAGGTGCCTTCATGCTGAAAATGCTGAGCTAGCTATTTACACTGAAGTGCCTTGTGGTGCCAGCATTGGCTGGGTGAGCAAGGAGAAAAGGAAAAAATAAAAAAAAAAAAGAAACACCTTCCAAAAGTTTCCTAGGGGTCAATAAACTGTTGATGAAACTGTTCATTTGCTGTTCTTATTTTGCCTTGAAGAATTGGTGAATAGGTGCCACTAGATTTTATTAGCACCTCTTGACAGTCTCCCAGGCCAAAGCAGCATGGTGTGATGGACACTGAGCTCCCTGCCCTGGCCCCTCACTTTCCCTAGCAGAGGTATTTCTCTGCCTACCTGCCTTTTTTTTAGAGGCTGCTCACCTGCAGCTCATGGAGGGTGGAAATCAAAGCACACACTTTTGTTACCTTTCTTCCCCTCCTTTAAAAAATAAATTGGAAGAAGGCATTTCCACCTCTGCTTTCTGGCACTCACACCCATCATCTGCTGTTGTCTCCACCAGTCCGAACTGCTGCACGGTTTCATCAGCTACATCATTTACTCTGCTTGTCACCACTGTGCCTGCAATTTAGAGTGTTCTACATTAATCTCGTGGATTGCATTGCACAACCGTTGCCTCACCACAACCCTTCCTGAGGCTCCTGGCTGAATCACTGCATGGTCGATCCCATCTGGTGACATGGGAACCTAGGACCCTGACACCCCAACCTTTTGCTTCAGCTTCACTTGCTCTCACCTACCCAGCACCAGGCAGCAACTTGACTTCTGCAGCCATGCTTGTTTCCCATCATTCTTGCTTTGGGGTAGATGGACACACCCAGTTGTGACTGGTGGGGTGTGCATGGCACTGGGGAGGCAGCAGCACGGCCCATGCTGGCCAGTGTTACACGGAGGTGACGGTGGCAGAGGAGATGAAGCAGAGGCTTGAGGCTTTCACAACCCCGCTATAAAATCTGTGCCTGCTCCTGTTCCTTCCTGTCGTTTTTGGCACTGCTGCCGAATAGATGTGATTATCTTCTCTTTCTCTAATTCTATTTTCTATTTTGGGTATCAATCAGCCCAGGGGATAAGTAGATGTGGGCTGTCTCTGATGCCTGCATTTATTGATGAGAATGATTAATTATTTTAAAACACCTGTCTGGGCCTTAAAGTCAGTCACCCAAGAGCCTCGATACTTTCACACATTCCAGTAAAGTGTAGTATATTCTATAAGAAGTGGTTTAAAAGTATGGTTTATAATTTCCCAATATGTATGCACAATAGCAACATCCTAATGTATAAATGAAAGAGCTCCCTCACGTGGTTAAAAATATTGTTGCGTTTCATTTAAAGTTTTTCCTTCTTAAAAAAAGCAAAAAACAAAACCCAAACCAAACGAAAATACAGCAATGTTAGATCTATAATGTAAATCCGGTTATAAATGTAGCAGTGAATGAGCTCCCATTTTTGCATAACCAGAAAAAAATGCTGTGGATGTAAGACTGAGGCCAAAACTCAGTCAGGCAAGTACTGCAGTTAAAAAAAGATAAACTCAAGAAACTGTGGAGGACTCCAGCCTGATCTGATAATACATGATTGAATTTTGGCAGGAAAACCGAAAACTAGCTCCAGCAGATACCACAGTGTTGAGGATGCCTGAAGTGTTTATCAATCATAAAGACTGCTTTTTGGAAACTCCTGTTAAGTTTTCCACAGTTCCTACTGCCATCATGTCACGATTTTGCATCTAATTACACTTACTCTTCCTTACTTTGTATGAGGCATAGAGTTTCCAAAATATCTGACAAAAGATCAGCAGCTTTGGGGAAAAGACAGAAACAAGGGGAATTAAAGTGACTTCAGAGAGCAGTGCCTCACGTGGTTACATTTCAAGCAATGAAGTTGGTGACAGATGAAGCAGTTGGAAGGAAACAATCACCTGACTCTCAGCAGAGGGCAGTGGTATCCTTACTCAAACATGACTTTTCTGCTACTGAACTGAAATTATCCCTTAAAAAAAAAAAAAAACAGTAAAGTCCTACTGCCAGCCAGCAAGCTGCTAGCTTCCTCTCCAAGCCCAGAAATTCAAGTGTTGAGCTTCTTGCCACAACCAAGCGGGGAGATGCAACAGCCAACTTCATTGTTGCAATTCCATTGCTGAAAAGGGAAACTTGCATTGCTTTTTAAGGAAAAAATAATTTTTCCTTTCCCTCCCATTCAATAGAATGAATTTTGCCAGCCAAGGTGGTGTAATTGTTGGGGGTTTGTCTGTTTAAATTAAGGAGATTATTCAGTATTTTCAAAAAGGAGAAGATCCTTCTAACGTGGCTAAACACTGAACCATGAAAGGTATCGAATCTGTATAGGTATTTGTCTACCCCTGCTAAGCCTAACTGTGTTTTCTGAACCTCTGCAACATGTCAGCTTTCTCTGTCTCTTAGGCTCAGAAACAATTTCACCGCATTGTATGAGGCTCTACAGAGGGATAATGGCTCCATAGAGTGGTCTGGATAGGCTGGATCGATGGGCTGAGGCCAAAAGGATGAGGTTCAACAAGGCCAAGAGCAAGTCCTGCATGTGGGTCCCAACAACCCCCTGCAGAGCTCCAGGCTTGGGGAAGAGTGGCTGGAAACTTCCTGGTGGAAAAGGACCTGGAGGTGTGGGTCGACAGCCGGCTGAAGATGAGCCAGAGTGTGCCCATGTGGCCAAGAAGTGCAACAGCATCCTGGCTCGTGTCGGCACTAGTGTGGCCTGCAGGACTAAGGTAGGAATAGTTGTGTGTAGGAATAGTTCCCCCCCACCCTGTACCCAGCACTGGCGAGGCTGGGCCTCAAATACTGGCTTCAGTTTTGGGCCTCCCACTATAAGAATGACATTTGTAATGGATAACCTGTAGTTTGTTAATCAAACTTTGATTGTTTAATTGTTTTCTTTTAATTGTTTTTCTTGACCCTGTTCCAGTGCGCCGTCGCCCGGGAATAGTTCCCCCCCACCCTGTACCCAGCACTGGCGAGGCTGGGCCTCAAATACTGGCTTCAGTTTTGGGCCTCCCACTATAAGAATGACATTTGTAATGGATAACCTGTAGTTTG
>NW_008621782.1:0-6177 GCF_000691845.1 Merops nubicus | reverse complement strand
CAGATTTAAACCCATCTGTTAGTTTAAAATGTATTTTAAAATGTTGTGTTTAAATGTATGGCTTTATTCCAAAGGATGAAATATAGGCTGTTTGCTTATCTCGGGAAAAAAAATCCACAGACAACCCTCCGAAGCATTTTCTCCACCTTCCCACCTCCAAAACAAAAAGAAAACCCCAGAGCATTTGAGCATTTTTTTGGGTCTTATTTTGCTTTCATTATTCAACTCTGAGACTTAACAAACGATTAGAGGTTGGAAAACACATCTGAAAACAGGAGGGTCACGTTACTCCAAAGGTCTGGCCAGCATTAATCTAGTGTTTGGAAAACAGCTGACAGTTGTGAAGGTTTCCCCTCCCCTCTCTCCCTTTCCTTTAAAAATAAACCCCCTGAAAAGAGAAAAAAAATAAAATCAAATCAGAAACCCTCTCTCGGTGACTAGGTAAAGACTCCTCTCCTTTTTTTTTAATTTTTTTTTCCATTTGCAGCCAGCACCAACGGGTAAATGGAAAGATCATTTAAATATTCCCGTTCTAATCTCTTTAATCCCCTTTATACTAGGAGCAAATGATGGTAATGGGATCCACATGACAAAGACCCTCGGGAGGTTAGCGTTAGGGCAGGGGGATCCCTGACAGGTGGAGCCCGGCGGGGCGGGGCTCGCAGGGATGGGGGCTTTAAAAGTGATTAAAGCCTTGGAATAAGGCTCTTCGAACTGTGGGCAGCTTAGGGTTTTTTTTTTTTCACTATTTTATTTTTTTCGCTCCAAGTGACGCGGCTCTAAGATGACTCGGTTATCACCCTGTGGTGACAGGGGACCCTCTTGCCACAGAGGAGGAAGGAACAAGATCCCGCTCTCTCCCTGCTCCCCCCTCACTGCCCCGTCATCTCCTCGGAGCCCGAGCAAGGACAAGCTGATGAATGTTCCTGGGTCTCCACCGCAATCCCCGAGGGGTCGCTTCGCTTTGTTGGCGACTGCGCAGATCCCAGTGGCTGCAGGGGCTCCGCTGGAGTCGTCGGTGTTAGCTGTACCCACCGCCGTAACAGCGCTCGCCTCGGAGGCTGCAGGGGCAGAGCCAAGGGCGAGAGCACCGGGCGCGGAGCTTTCATTGGGTGTTTGCGGATCTTGACGAACCAGGGACCTGCTGGCTTCTATAAACATCTTTTGGGATGCAGTCAATCAATCATCCTGGCAAGCAAGCAGACCAGAAGCCTAGAATATATACAAGACATAAATATATACATATAAACCCTGTCAACTTTGTAGTAATTACACTTCCCCCCACCCCCCGTAGGGTTTTCTGAGAGAAACTGCATCTAGAAAGATCCCCGTGAAGTCAGGAAATCACAGTGAAAAGGTAGAAGGTATCGTTAGGAAGTTATGTAATGTTGTATGTTTTAACACCAGCAAGGGAAATGTTAGAAAAAAAGAAAGAAGATATTTGTCTTAGCAAGCCGAAGACTTAAAAAGAATACTACTATACTTCAGTCAGGGACACAATTTCAGGAATATGTGGCTGAAAAACATGAAACCTAGTAATTTTAAAACATGATGCACTAGATAGATCTGGAAAGGGCATGAGTTTGCCCAATTTTCTCATCAGCAAAGTATTGTTTATGTTGCAGTCATTTCTAGCATTGCTTTAATTTGAAAGGTGTTTGCACCCAGGTATAGGTCCTGGAAAATGCACTGTGGGTTTTTTTGTTTGTTTGTTTGTTTTTAAATTACCTTTTGATAGTAAGAACTCTTGCCCAGCATGGAATTTGTATCCTCTCTTTCTAACACCAAGTCTTTTGCTTGCAGAAGGACATGTGTGGGTGAAGAATCCACAGCACGAAGAGCACAACAGATCTGAAGCATCCCAGTAATAAAGAGTAGTTAACAAGGTAGGAGAAAACCAAGTTTCAGGACTTAGAAGGGCAGATTCCGAGCTGGTATAAATTAGGAGTTTCACTGAAATAGAGATGTGGTTGGTGCTGCAGAAATGGTGGGTTGTTGTTCATATCTTGCCATGATCTGAAACTCTGTCCCTTCTGGACAGTGAGCATCAAGGAGAGCAAGCCCTGGGCTGCTTTAGCAGGGTGAGTGAATGTTGCTCAGAGCAGAAGCTGTGCTTTGGTGGAGAGGATCAAGGAGAGCTTTTCTCAGCTGGTGAAACCTGCCTGTTTGGGACCAGAGTTTTGGTTTTGCTCAGGAGAGACCTTGTGACTGTCCTACAGACCCATTGTCAAGCATAGTTTTCTTTTGTTGCAATTACTGCACTTGTTGCACAAGTTTTCCTATCAAGAAGAAACCTGATATTAAACTCAGTGGAAAAAAAATAAAATCATATAAGGAGCCTGAGCCAAATACTACTTTAATGTGGGTTTTGGTGCTGCCCTTCCAAGCTGGCTGGCTCTTACAGACATAGATAGTATGGAAAGTTGGTTTCATTTGCTCCTCAGCAACTTAAAAGCATGCGTTTAAAGATGTGTATCATCAGCAGAATAGGGATTGGTTTATTCATCTGCTTACAACTAAGAGCCCTGCTGTAAGGACTTGTGTCTACAATGGATTGGATCCCTCGTTTAAAGGCCATTTTCATTTTTATATAAGAATTTATACTTATCACCATGTAAGTGAGAGCTTCATCAATCACAGCTTTATTCTTGTCAACCTGATGTATTATTTTCCATAGCCAGGTATTGCGGAGTCCTTTCACAGAAACTTCTCTTCATCTGGGGTAGATAAGACTGACACAATGTCAGATAAAAGTACTAATTGACAATTTCCAGATAAAATATACACGAAATAAAAAAATAATTAAAATAGTACGTGAAGCCTCTGTGAATATATAAGTAATATTTTTTTTGTAAGCAGAGTAACATCGATGCCACATTGTGATCTTCTGGGGTTGTAAGGGGATTCTTTTCTGCTCTCAAATATCAACTGACATCAAGTGCACAGTCTTTATTCACAAATCTTTTTGGCAACCACAGGAATGGTATTTTAATGTTATGGAAAAACTGTGAGAGCTTACACTTTTTTTAACCCTTGAAGATTCTCAGTCTGTCTTTCCCCTCCTCCTCCCCACCCCCCCCCAGATAATTGATTGTTAAGAATGATATAAACAAGCTTTTTTTTTTTTTTTAAAAATTAACTACGTGAAAAAGGAGGAAAGGGGCAGAGAAGTATACAATAGACACCTGACAGTGTAAACCCCTCTCCCCCCAACTAATCAGCATGGCTTTCTTCAGCCTTTGAGCATAACTTCTTAAATTGGGATACAGCAAGTGGCAATTCTCGTTCTGGAAGGTCTTACTTTTAAAGGCAGTTCTACTGTCTCACCAAAGATGGTTTGTGAGACTTGCCAGCCAGAGCAGAGATTTACTATTCATCATCCTGTGAATGCACAATGTCTCCTTTGCTAGATTATGTGGTATACATGTATCCTGACAATTTGCTACAAAATGGGTGAAACAAAAAACGCGCTTTAATCACTGCTTGAGAAAAATCAGATTATAGTTTACTAAAACTGAGACACCTTTTGTTTTAGACCAATTTTCTGCTACGCCTGCACAGGTGGGACTCAGCTATTTATTTTACAAATCTGCTATGCATCATTGGGCATTGAATTTTACTATTTTTTTTTTTTTCTTTTCTGTGGTTAAATGCTTTTTATCTGAAGCATTACTTGTACTATGTAACAGTATTACTTGCATTATTTGTACTAAAGTCTCCAGAGAGTCAACCTGTTTTTCTTTCTGTTCTTTACTGACAATAGTTTATCCAAAAAGATATAAGAATACTGAGGTGTTGCAGTTGATAACACAGTGACATTCATCAGCTTAAACAGTGTGCCGACATCATGGGTCTGTCAGAAGGTGAGGCATTAAAATACTTCTAAGCTTTTGCTTCTTCTGAACTGTAATGACATCCTGACTCTACTCCTAAGAGTTACTGGTTTGCTCTTGACACTGGTGGGGCCAGAATTTTACTAAGGTGTATCTTGTTAAGGGTGCTGTAAGGATAATGCAGATAAGACTCTCCAAATGTTACCTCATATTCTATGTAAAATTTAGTTCAAGTATGTGGTGAACAAATACTAAAATAGACTAAAGATTGTTGATCAGCAGTTGTGGAATTAATTTGAAGATGATTTCTGAATAATTATGAGATGGAAGCTACTGATGTAAAGCTTTCTGATTGGCAGTATGGGCTTCATTTTCTATTTCTTTTGTCTAATAGAACTGTGCACTTAAAGAATATTGACACAGAGAGCGAGAAGCCTCAATTACTAATTTATTTTGTTTCTTTTGTTTAACCAGTGTTAAGACATTACAAAGAACACTTCATATTTTAAAAATATCAAGATTACACACAGTCTGTTTACCAACCCGGGCGGCAGAGCAGAGCAGGCTGCAGAGGAAGACTCTGCTCAGCCTCACTGAGGAGAGCTGTGGAGAGGAGCAGACTTGGTTGGACAGGGCAGAAAAGCTGCTGTGTTACTGCAGGAAAGAGGGAGGATGAGGTACAAGTGCAGCTAGCATCAGGTATCCTTTTACAGAAATCACTCATATCACCTCTTTTCTGTCTTGACTGGCATTAAAACTAACAATTTTAGTCCTAATGAAAACTTTAATGAAAAGTTGTACCAAAGAAAATTTCTTTCTTTGGCTTTCCTTCCCTTTTACTAAAGGGTTTTTAGACCTGGACCATAAATATTGCTGAATGATTAACAATTTAACATCGTTACTACCAAATATTACTCCTAAAAGAATTCTCAATACATTTCAGGGTCTTTTTGATTTTAAATAGAATCTACTTTATACAGGAAGTCAGCACAATGTATAACTAGGTATCACTTAAATCTTCAAATTAGGCCTTTAAGTGCTGTGTTTTTCAGTATATGCTATGTAGTATTATGTATATTGTGAATGCTTAATACCAAGAAAAGGAAATAATATAGTATTAAGTTTATTTTTTAAAAGCTGACAAAGGAAATAATATAGTATTAAGTTTATTTTTTAAAAGCTGACAAAGAGTCTTGCAAAAGCTGATTACTAAGAATGGGAGTTCTGTATTTTATTACATACCCAATACATATATATGAAAAAAACATTCAAGCATTTTTAATCATATTTTTACTGTGATAGGTGCATGTTGTGTATCTACTGTAAATTTTGCTGCTATGCCAGAGTGGAAAAAAAAAACAAACCAAGAAAACTAGCTTTTGCTAGTGCAAATCAGAAATCAAACTGTTAGATTTCAGACAGTATGAAACAGTAACAAATACATTTATTGAAACACATTTCTAAGTGGAATATAGAGATAAGTTACATTTAATGTGAAAAAATGCAGGATCTTGAATATCCACTAAGAACCACACTGAGAGAGGTACTTCTCTAGCACTTCTAAAGCAGTTCTGTGATCTCCTTGCTTGTTTTGTTGTGCAGGTGATTAATGCTACAGAAGGCAACTAAGCTTAAGATGTCCCCCAGTCATAAAAATAAATTTCAATTCCATTGCATTACATGTAATTCGGACTATTAGTCTGGATTCTGGATGTGAAGATGGAGAAAGAGGAGTTATGAAAATACTTTTTTTAACATAAGAAGCAGGTAAGATAAAAGTTACAGAAAGAACACCTCTGGCATCGTGCCCCCTGTGGAGTATGTTCTGCCTGGTGTAGCAGGGCCGGTCTGTCTTTTTTACCACCTCCACCTCTGAGAAGGCTCACAGGATTTTTGGCCTGCTAAGTTAGTGGATAGCATTGATGTATAAAGGGGTGCAGAGTGAATGGAAGGTCAGTTTGTTGATACAGGGTTACGTGACTGCAGGAAGACTTGTGCAGCACAGGCAGACGCATTCGCTTGGAAGGGGAAGGCTGCTTTTGAAATCAGTCTCCTTTCCAGTTGTGCATTTCAGATGCAAGAACACAATGCTCAAGCTGTAGCCCAAAGAGAATGAATTTCCACAAAGAAAGCAAGAAAGACCAATCATGGTTTTCAATATCTACCTCACATTTCAAAAGAACTGCTCCTTTTCACACGTGTGCACGTGTGTGTCTGCCTCGAGTCCAGCCGCGGCTCCCTCGCACGGGGCTCAGAGCATGAGACCCTCCTAACAGAATACAGCCAAAAAGGAGACAGGTTGCATAGATGGGTTTTTCTCCAGAAAAACGTGAAAAAGCTTTGA
>NW_008621781.1:566-1172 GCF_000691845.1 Merops nubicus | reverse complement strand
AGGTCATCAGTGTGAGATCTCAGTGGTGTTTTTAGGTAAATAATGAAAAATTGGGGTGTACTGAAGCAAAATGCTCCAGACAGGAAACGTCGACCTATTTTTGCCGCACTTTCAAGGCTTTTTTTGCTCCATTTTCAGGGAATTTTTCTCCATTTTTAGCGCTTTTTTCCTCAAAACTCCCCCTCCCAGGAAGTCATCGTTGACTTGACTCATCTTGGCCACCATGTCCTTGGCCAGTGGCCCCCCGTGCCCACCCCCCGTGCCCTGCTGACCTGCTCCTCGTCCGAGCTGACGATGACGAGGTGGGCGCCCTGGTCGCTGCAGGTCTCCTTGGCCTCCAGCCAGGTCATGGTCTCGGTGGAGAAGGAGTAGCAGCTCTCGTGGAAGACCTTCCAACCGGCCGAGCACTTCTTCTGGTCCTGGAGGGACCTGCAGATCACCCCTGGGAGGAACCAGGGACTTGGTTGGGTTGGAGAAGACCTTGAAGATCATCGAGTCCAACTGTCGCCCCGGCACGGCCCGTGTCCCTTCACCCCACATCTCCACAGCTTGGAGACCCCTCCAGGGTGGGGACTCCACAGCTGCCCGGGGGTTGGCAGAACCAGA
>NW_008621781.1:0-329 GCF_000691845.1 Merops nubicus | reverse complement strand
AGCTGCCCAGAGAGGCTGTGGAGTCTCCTGCTCTGGAGAGATCCCAAACCCTCCTGGATGGGATCCTGCTGGAGGATCTCCAGAGGTCCCTTCCAACCCCACCACGCTGGGATCTGAGGGTCCAGGGACTCCCACCCTCAAGCAGATCAACACTCCCACCCCACCTGGCCTCAGCTCCCCAACTCCAAGCATAACCCAGCTCTCCTCCGCCGAGGAACCCCCCACGTCCCCACAGGGGCCTAAATCCCCCAGACTCCCCGACTCGCAGACCACAAGGAGGGGTCACCGTCCCTCCTCCCCCCGCCGGGGGACCCCCGGGATGGGGCCGG
>NW_008621780.1:0-1891 GCF_000691845.1 Merops nubicus | reverse complement strand
TACCTCCTCATCCTTGTACCAGGAGAGGGACTCGGCCGTCAGCACGAACCAGTACTCCTTGGAGCCTCCCTTCATGATGCTGATGTTGTTGATGGTCAACCAGCCCCTCCGGATGACCTGCAGACAGGAGTGGTGGTGGTGGAGGGTGGAGAGAGCTCAAAGAGTTCAGCTTGAGGAGCCCCCGGGGTTCTTTTCCCCAAAGAGAGGGGGAGGAAAAATGTTCTAGAGCCTCCAACACCCACCTAGAGCCTCCAACACCCACCTAGAGCCTCCAACACCCACCTAGAGCCTCCAACACCCACCTAGAGCCTCCAACACCCACCTAGAGCCTCCAACACCCACCTAGAGCCTCCAACACCCACCTAGAGCCTCCAACACCCACCTAGAGCCTCCAACACCCACCTAGAGCCTCCAACACCCACCTAGAGCCTCCAACACCCACCTAGAGCCTCCAACACCCACCTAGAGCCTCCAACACCCACCTAGAGCCTCCAACACCCACCTAGAGCCTCCAACACCCACCTAGAGCCTCCAACACCCACCTAGAGCCTCCAACACCCACCTAGAGCCTCCAACACCCACCTAGAGCCTCCAACACCCACCTAGAGCCTCCAACACCCACCTAGAGCCTCCAACACCCACCTAGAGCCTCCAACACCCACCTAGAGCCTCCAAGGGCCCCCTAGAGCCTCCAACCCCCACCTAGAGCCTCCAACACCCACCTAGAGCTTCCAAAGGCCACCTAGAGCTTCCAACATCCACCTAGAGCCTCCAAAGGCCACCTAGAGCCTCCAAAGGACACCTAGAGCCTCCAAAGGCCACCTAGAGCCTCCAACACCCACCTAGAGCTTCCAACCTAGAGCCTCCAAAGGCCACCTAGATCATCCCAAGCCCACCTAGACCATCCAAAGCCCACCTAGATCCTCCAAATCCCACCTAGAGCTTCCAAATCTCACCTAGATCCTCCAACACCCACCTAGAGCCTCCAAAGGCCACCTAGATCATCCCAAGCCCACCTAGACCATCCAAAGCCCACCTAGATCCTCCAAAGCCCACCTAGATCCTCCAAAGCCCACCTAGATCCTCCAAAGCCCACCTAGATCCTCCAAAGCCCACCTAGATCCTCCAAAGCCCACCTAGATCCTCCAAAGCCCACCTAGATCCTCCAAAGCCCACCTAGATCCTCCAAAGCCCACCTAGATCCTCCAAAGCCCACCTAGATCCTCCAAAGCCCACCTAGATCCTCCAAAGCCCACCTAGATCCTCCAAAGCCCACCCAGATCCTCCACAGAAAGCCTTTGCCTCAGCAGAAGACCCTCAACCATCACCTGGAGGACACCCAGAGCTCCACCAGCTCCCCAAAGCCCCATCCTGTGATAAAAAAAGGTGTTTCTGCCCCAAACCTTGGCTCCTTCTGACCCAGACCACCCTCCCCCACCCCCAGGGGAGCTCCTCTGGGGCAGGAACGTTGGGAATGGCCACAAACCAGGCAAAGGAGCCAGGCTGGAATTTCTCCCAACCTTGGAGGACAACCCAGAGCTGGAAGGTGACCAGGGAGGAGGCTGCTTGGCCAAGGAGAGGGTCAAACCCTACCCAGGGCTCCCACCAGCTCCACCTTTGGGTTGGGAGAGACCTTGGAGACCAAAGTGTGACCCCAGCATGGGGCCAGGTCCCCCCCCTGAGCTGTGTCCCTCACCCCACATCTCCAGGGTTTGGGAACCCCCTCCAAGGTTTGGGGGGACTCCAGAGAGGTCTTGGAACCTCCTCCTCCTCCTCTGGAGAGCTCCCAAACCTACCTTGGTCCAAATCTTAGGTGACCTGCTGTGGGTTTGACCTTCTGGAGAACATCACAAAGTTCATCTGCCCAAGTTCCTTCTGCCCCTTCCTAAAT
>NW_008621779.1:0-685 GCF_000691845.1 Merops nubicus | reverse complement strand
TTTTTTTTTATCTGTAGTTTTCCCCCCTCTCTCCTGTGGTTTACAGGAAGTTCCCTCCCATCTGTTCCTACCATATGGTTTTGATGGCAACTTGCACACTGGATTAGAACATGGGGATGATGGGGACATTGCATTGCAGTTTTTAAAAATAATTTCTCTTGGCAAAGTGGGATGTAGCTGCAACTAAGAAAAAAAAAAAAAGAAAAAGGGGGAAAGAAAACAACAAGGCAAACATACTGTTTTTCATCTCTCTGCCCATTTTTTTTTTTTTTCACACACCCAAAATCAGTGATCAGCTACATTAAACCAAACACAGGGTATGTTTTAAATGCAATAATCACATTAAGCTCCACTTCTTTAAATGCCTCTTCTGAGGACAAAAAGTGAACAGGCTGGGGAAGCAGCCTTGGCTTCTTCTGGGCATGTTCTGTACCTGCTGCATCACTCCAGCAGGGTCTCTGTTCTGCAGTGGAACATGCCTCTGTCACAATAAAATATAGCAGAGAGCACTGCTGGTTAGTTTGTAAGGTTCTTCTTCTGCTTTAAAGTAGTGTTTTCATTTGATGTTGATTTGCTAATGGTATTTCCTTTGTATTTTTTTCCTCCTCATGCCTGTGTGGACCTGTTTCTTTGCTTGCATTTTGTTTATAAAAAAAACCAAAGCACAATGTGTATTTATATGTGC
>NW_008621778.1:14466-14697 GCF_000691845.1 Merops nubicus | reverse complement strand
CGCCGTGGCCGCCAGGCCGGGCACAGCACCTGCGCCCCGTGCTCACGGGCCGGGGTGCTGGTGGAGCACCCATCAGCTCAGCAATCCCGCTTCAGCTTCCACAAGCAGGAGCAGCGCCGGGGCTCCCCTTCCCCGCTGTTGCCTTCTCCTGGGAGTCTCCGGCTGCCTCGTGGGCTTCAGCTTCAGCAGCAGCTGATGAGTGGGGCTGCACTGTCCATCTGGTGCAGTCAC
>NW_008621778.1:0-14451 GCF_000691845.1 Merops nubicus | reverse complement strand
CTGCTAGGAGCTGGCTTGGCTGCTTAGATACACTGTAAGATCATCCCAGAGCACCAAGATGGAGAAAAACACAGCTCCCCGGCAGAAAATTGTGACAGGGAGGGCCAGTTTGTGCATCATGCAGGGGTCAGGCATGCCAAGTACAGTAGGTCCCACACTGGTTGTCCTGGCAGGCCAAAAAAAGCCTCCATGCTTCAAGGAATACCATCCCTGGGCAACATGTGGTAAAACCCTGAGTCTCTTGGCCCCCAGAGCAGACATCACCGTTTGGCACTTGTTTGTGCATTTAGCTACACTTCTCCATAGCAACCACCCAGATCCCAGCTTGGCTTGCCACCAGCCAGGAGTAGGGTGAGCAGAGCACGTCACAGGCACCACTGTCAGAGTCTTGTTAGTGCACGCACAGGCCGGGTGCTGGCTCCCCATCTGTTGTCCTGAGGTGGAGACCCACACTGGCATGGCACGATGCCATTGGCAGAAGGCCTGAACCTGCATGGGGAGCTGGGTGCTCTCTTCCCTGCAGGTTTGGATGCTTGCATATGGTTTGATGAAGCTGAAGAATGGACACCAACCCCTGCCACAGGGCTCTAGACGTTGTCCTTTGACCCAAAACTTCTGTTCTTGCCTGGCATGTTTTTTGCTTGCCACTTTTTTTTGTCATTCCATGCCCTCCTGTAGCCTTTCAAGTCATTGCCATGACCAACTCTTGTCTGCTGATGTCCCCAGCAAAGCTGCCTCACTCTTTTTTAAGTTTAGCTGTTGGTATTTTCCCTTTTTCTGCCTCCTCCATGCCAGCAACAGAAAGCAGCATGGACTGCATGCACAGATTCCCATCTGCCCTCCCCACTGGGGCTCCTGCTCACCCCAAGATCCTTAGAGTTTTGCTTTTAAGAGTTTTGGCTCATTCTGGGTTTGGCTTCACTTTACGTGAATGTCCTCATTTACGTGTTTGTCTGGTGTCTGAATACAGTTGCAGGCACTTCATCTCAGAAAGGTTGAAAGAATGGAAGAAGGTTTGGAGGCAGGCAGTAAGATGCTCAGAGACAAGGAAAGACTATACAATGAACAACCATGTTGACTAGGACTCTCCAGCTTGGAAGGACACAGGGTGCAAGAAGAGGTCTATAAAATCACGAGTGACCCAGATAGGATGGGGAGAATTGACTGTTGGCTATGTCTTCTCACACAAACCTGTCAGTTGCTTTTGCCTTGACTGGTGCCTGAAAAGAATGTGAAAACACTGTGCTGCAGATGTTATGTCCAAAGGTTTAGGGTGGTTTTTAGCTCACGTTTCTTGCAACACTGGGGGCTAAGTTCACGGCAAGCCTTTGAGAGGCACACTTAAGAGAGTGCTGCCTCAGGCACATTCTGTAACCATGTTTTCACATGGAGAGCTCAGCCATGGCCAAGTGGAGCTTTTCCAAACTGTTCAACAGAGAAATATTCAGAGCAGGGTGGAGAATGAGCTGGACAAATGCCAGCCTAGAGAGAGTCCTGCAGAAGGCTGCACCGTGCAGGATCCCTCTTGCAGGGGAAACGGCTTGTGACCCAGACTCTAATTTTGCTGCTGCATTGCCAAACCCACAGCAGCCTGCGAGGGTGAATGATACGGCCTCTTGGGCTGGCTGCCCTGTTCTAGAGAAGAAACCCCTTTCCTCTCTCTGCCCTGGAGAGTAAGGGGAATTGAGATGGTCTTACTTTTTCTAGGACCACAAGAGGGCAACATGAGAGCATCCTGCAGCCAGCAGACTCGGCAGTGACCTGTGGCGCTGCTGGGATGCAAGCTGCGCAAGCAGCTCTGTGCAGGCTGAGCATCTGAAAGCTGCTCCGAAGGAGCCCTTTCCTTGCTTTCAGCTTCACACATCCTCAGAGGCGAGCAGTTAGCAAAGCCAGCTGAGCTAGTGCCATGGTTGGGGGCAGTTATATTTTCCCACACATGGTTGGACACGTGGTGACAGCAAACCCTTCATGCTGCATGGGGCCAGACTGTGGGATGCAGGGTGGCTTCCCTCATTCTGCCTGCACGTCCACCAGGAAATCTTTTGGGTGAATGTGCATGGGCACGTGGCTTCAAGCAGGAAGGTCCAACACCTAGAGTGATGCTGCGTGGCCTGGCCAGGGGAAGAGGGGTTAAACCACACAGGACTTTGAACATCTCAGCCTCACCATCCTTTTTCATTTCCACCACCAAAAGGTAAAAAATTAGAGAATCTGAGTTCAGCTTTGATTGCGAATATGGAACTGGCCAATTTCTTCAGCCCACGCTGGCCTCTACAGACTGAAATCACTTGTGCACTACAATTACTGGCACTTTTTTTGCATTAGCCTGTATAAATACCCTGCGAGGGACAGTTAGCTCTGCCTTTCCAAGAACAGGAATGACACAGAAACAGTTTCTGTTAGCAGGCAGAGCTACAAGAGTGCGTGTGTGCTACTAGGGCTGAAAATGCCACTAGCACCTTGAAGAAGAGACAGGAGGAGGTGAGGGATGAAATGCAGAATATTGCCTGTGCCGTGGGGTGGTTGAGGTGGCTCACAAAAGGTGTTTGCAAAAGAGAAGAAACAAGGGGATGTCTGCGGGACACTTTTTGGACAGGCTTGAGACATTCAGAGAGCCAGTGCAACAGAGAACTGTATGGGGGAGACTGGGATAACCAGCCAAAGAAAAAAAATTGCTGGGGCACATGGGTGGGACTGTTTATCCCTCTGGAGTTATTTTCTATGAAGAACGCTAGAAAGGCTTTGACTCCTTAAGATATTTTTACCATGGAAATAATCAGCTCTGTTTTTGCTCTTACTTGCATTCCAAACCTGCCCACACAGCCTAAGGAGCATTTTAAGGCTCAGCCTGTAGTGTCCAAACTGTAGTTCCCCACCTCTCTGAACTATGGATCACGTCTTTCCTAACAAAATTACAACTCACATGGCTTGTGCTGCACTGCACAGCAACACTGCTGGCAGCAAGCACCTGCACTTCCCTGTTGCACACTGATAGGACCAAGATTCATGGTATTTGTCTCAAAGGAACATCAAATCACCTGTCTTGCACTCCTACTCATCACCAATTGTCAGACCTCACCTAGCTGCTCCTGTGCTCAGACTAACAGCTTGTGCTAACTAGAGCAGACCCTTCAGCGAGCCGTCTGGTTTGGGTCTGAAGACATAAGGAGATGGGATAATCCTTGGCTTTTGCCAGTGTGTATCATTCCAGCCTGTCTGACTACAAAGTATCTAAAGCAGCTACCAGATAGTCCCATCTGCACGTCAAGATAAATGTGACATCAGCCAAGAGATGACCTTGAACCGCCACCTCCCAGTGCTGTCTTCCTACTCGTGATGCTGCCACACAGAGATAGCTGTGCTATGTGTGGGACAAACTATGTTCAGAGCTGGTCACAGCACCGACTGCTTTAAAACTGACCTCCTCCTAATTCAGGGCCTACAGACAGCAGGCATCCTTACCTGAGGGCAAAGTGTGGCACCTGCACCCAGAGGACCAGTGCCAGGGTTCACATGCCCAACTTGTGAGTGCAGCAGTCAAAGGCCAGGGCCTGGATTCATTCTCCCTGGTATGCACTAATGTCTGCACTCACATGGGCTGTAGCAACTGAGTCCAGGAGTACAGTGAGCAAAGATCTCCAAGATGGAGCAAATGGAGGTGGAAAGCTCAGCAGCTACAGACATACTGCCCAGGAACTGCAGCCCAGGCACATTTTGTTGTGAATGACTTCACAATTTGCTTGGGGATTAAATACTTCCTCGTTTAATAACCTAATAATTTGGGCTAGTTTCATGGTGGACGGTTGGAAAGTTCACTGGCTGAAGTCATCAGCCAGGCCCTGTGTAAATGGCTTCCCCCAGCTCACAGCCAAGAGAGCTGTCCTCATCTTTGGGTCCCCCGGTGGGTGGCTCTTGGCACTACCTTCTTCTGAAGGGCTTTGCTGTTCGTTCGTGAGCCTGAGGATTTACGCTCTGTGGGCTTCCTCACCACATCTTGTTTGAGCTGGAAATGCACCTGGAGATAGAACAAAAATCACTGTGTTACACCGTATGTTCTTTCTGCTGGCTCAGGGGTCTGCAGGACCTGCCGCTGCTCCTAGCCTTCTTAAGCTGAGTTTTGGGCCAAGAGAAGCAATAAGGGGCCTCAGCCAGTATTATGATACAATGGGAACTCAGTTCTTAAATCAGCTGAAAACGTTCTTTTTTTTTTCTGTGGAAAATGTTGTACCAAAAATCATCTACATTTCTTATGCAGACAGTTGCTTCTGAGGCAATACAAAGTCCTAGGATGGTTTGGAAGATGAGCTGTGAAAGGCAAGGGACTGAGCTGTTGCTTTTCCTCATCTCTCACCAGAGTAGAGAAATAGAGAAATATTTAATACACAGGACGGTTTAGGACAGACAGTCCTTCTCCAGTTGCATCTCATTAGCTGAATCCTGCTTAATCAGTCTTTCAGCAAGCAGTGCCTCCAGTAGATCCAGGCAAAAAATTGCCAGGAAAGAAACCTCCATCCACTGCAGCCATGCAAGCAGGTATAAGAGGGAGAAGGGGACAAGCAGTGTGCAGGACACAGCATCAGATAAACAGGGAATAGGGAGGCCATACAGGAAGGTGAAACAAATGGGGCTCTGTGGGCTGCCTGAGGGAGGTATGGGGTGAACGGTGGGTAT
Source organism: Merops nubicus (assembly GCF_000691845.1). Lineage (NCBI taxonomy): Eukaryota > Metazoa > Chordata > Aves > Coraciiformes > Meropidae > Merops > Merops nubicus. The sequence continues at coordinate 9,780 of NW_008621778.1, read as the reverse complement.
GGGAGGTTCTGCAGGGGCAGAGGGAAATGGGGACAGGAAAACTGCTCTGAAGGGAGATCCACAAAAATCAGACCGTCAGGAAACAAATCAGTCTTTTACAGTAACATGGTAAAGTGACAATGTATTTTAAAAAGGACAGGCAAAGAGCTGAGTGCTTAACCTAGCAAAACAAAGAGTAGGACTGGGCTGGACAGCTCTCTATAAATACATCAGGGAATAAATACCAGGGAAGAAAAGCTATTTAAAGCACAACATTGGCATAAGAACAAATAGGGATAAACTGACCATAACTAAATTTAGGATGAAAATTAGAAGGTTTCTAATCCTGAGAAAAGGGCAGCTCTGGAAGAACTTCAGAGGCTGGGTAGGGTGGGATGGACAGAGGGTGGGAGAACTACCACAGTGTATTTAGAGCAGAGCCTGACCAGTGTACGTGCAGTGAAGCAAACGATGTGTCAGGATGCTGTAGCCAGGGGCTTCTTGCTGGTCCTTAGAGGAGACTGCATCTACAGTCCCACCATGTTCACAAGGCAAACGCAGAAGCAAGAATCACCTCCCACTGTTTTTATAAACAATTTCTAGTCATCCAGTCTGCCCTCAGAAAGACACAGTAGGGGCCACAATGGTGTCAAGAACACCTCACCTCCCAAAGGTACTTGGCTATTCTTTGTTGCCACCCAGTTTCCACCTGTCTTGGGTGTTCCCCAAGAAAGAAAGGCAGACTTCAGCCTCCTGCTACAAGCCTGATAACATGTTTGGTCCCAGGCATGATGCAGACAACAGCAGAGCACTGAAATCCACAAAGCCAGGGGCATAACAGAGTCTCATGGAACAGATGCTGTCTCCACATCATCATGTCCTTGAGTGGCTGAGGATGGAGGGAAAGCTAAAAGCAGCCCCAGGGGCTCTCCCCACGGCCACAAGGCAGAGGGACACAGGAGCTGACAAGGCAGCCCAGTGCAGCTGCGAGCCCTCAGTAAGGAAGCAAGAGGCACATGGCTTTACCTTCAGCCTGACCCTCTCTGTGAGCTGCGGGGACCACTGTGTCTGCCAAAGCAGACAGCCTGTAGCCACTGGCAGTACTCTGTGTCCCATCTCCTTTCTCTGCTGCTCACCAGACATCCCCTGCTGCATTTCTTTCTCCCTGGCATGAAGGCATTTTGAGATACCCTCGTGACTACGCAGCTTGACTCACCAATGAAGGTGCAGCTGGGCCCACTGTCGTTGTCACCGTCTGGGGCTGGTACCCCTCTGCAGAGGCTGTGACAGTGTAAGTGCCAGGCAGCAGCAGCCGGAAATAGTCCCCTGTATCACCTGGAACACAAGGTGGGAAAAGAAAGCACTGAGGATGCACAGGGAGCAGAGCAAAAGATATTCCAGTAGGTCTTGCCGAGTGTACTTTCTCGAGGATGTGTAGCCTTCAAAGCCCAGGTGGAATTTTTGCCTTCCTTCCAAATCTGCTGGCTACTGCAGGGCTGGATTCACATTGGTATGTTGCAAGTGATGATGTCTCATTAGTGCCATGGAGTAGAGGTCATTCTGCAAATAAACGCCAAATGAAAGAGGACAGTACAGCAGCATGGGCTGTGCCTGTGCAGGGAGGCTGCAAATCTGAGCATATTCCCGTCACAATTTTGCCATGTTTGGGCTGTCAGCAGGGTTTTAATGGCTCATCAGCTCAGCTGCTCCCTGATTCTCCTGGCATAAGGAAGCCCTGGGAGCACTTTGATGGACTGTGTACCGGTGTAGTTAGGGACAGGGGATAGGCAACAGTGAGGCAGCAGCACATCATGGATTACTTCAACAATTAGAGTATATTCCCATCTATGGAACTGGATGGGCATTGCCAATTTGAGTAATCATTACAGGCAGCATGTGTTATTTTGGTTTAGGCGGGGCTAATTGGTACGAGCGAGATACACAAGCCAGGCACTTCCATGGGAATACAGGGAGGGTGGCCATCAGGTCAAAGGGAATAATGTTCTCCCCCTGTTCAGTCCCAGGGAGGCTCCACTTGGATATTGTGTCCAGTTTTGGTGCCTTCAGATCAAGAGAGATCTGGGAAAACCAGAGCTCCTGACCCACAGGGAACGCTCACACCCTAAAAGAAGAGCTGAGGGAGCCGGGCGGGCTCAGTCTGGCTGGGAGAAGACAGAGGGGAATCTGCTCACAGTTGGCAGCTACCCGCAGAGCAGCTGCAAAGGTCATGGAGCCAAACTCCTCTCAGCAGTGCCAGGAAATACAAGGAAGGGCAGCGGCCATAGATGGCAGCTTGGGAGCTTCAGGGTGGATCACAGCTTCACTGTGAAGGTGGTGCAGGCCTAGCACAGGTCAGCAGAGAGGCTGTGGAATTTCCATCCTTCGGGATCAGTGAGAATTGGCTGGAAGGAGCGTTAGCTGATCAGAGCCAATGTTGGGGACAATTCTGCTTCAAGCATGAGGTTGTACAGGAGACCTCAGAAGGCCCTTTGCAGCCAGTGCCTCTCTGATCTCTTGCACACTCCCCTCTCCTATGCCAAATATTAGAGTGTTACTGAGTCTTAGACCTATGCCCTGAAGGAGTTTTGATTTCACAATCTGACCTCTGAAGAGCAGGAATATCGTCTGTTTTCTGCATTTAGCCTATAATATCTTTTCTGGTTGGAGAAGGGTGTTTATGAAGAGGAGGCTAAGATCAGCCAGCAAGAGAGAAACCACCACAGCTTGGATAAACCAAAGTGGCACTTCATTCTCAGTCTAAATTTGTCTGGCTTGAAATTTCAGTCTTTCATCTTGTTCTGCCATTGCGTCCTTTGCTATCAGCTATTTCGGTTCTGTGTCGATACTTAGATGCTTGACTAAATTATTGCCTCAATCTTCTCTTTGTTTATATACAAATGTGTTTTGTCCTCTCTCAGGCAAAATAGGAGCTGACTTTCTTAAGTCCTTTACAACAAGGTTTTCATTCCAGTTCTCTTGCTTTCCTAAGCTTTCTTAAGCTTTTCCTGGTCCAGGATGCACAGGCACATTTCTCACAGCTAATGTTTTGGGGAAGAAAACCATGCTGGCCACACATATTATAGACTCGCCTGCTAACCTCCCACATACCCAGGTAGCCTCTGAGAGGCTGCATCCAAAAGAGACAGCATGCAAGAGGACCGATAACCCACCAGAGGTGATGTCATGGCTGATTCCCTGGACAGAAATCACTGCTCCTGCAATACCGTTGTTGTTCTTGTCTGACACCATCCCTTTGATGCCCTGATGAACCTGCATGGAGGAAGACAGACTGCTGAGGCAAGGACCCTCTGCTCATGAGGGTATTGCTGAGCGCTGGAGGAGGGCAGAGGTCTGGGGACGATCCCACCTTTCCCTGTACCCTTAGCTCTCCTGGTTCTCCACAGCAGAGCCAGTCTAGGACACAACAGACTCCCTAGATGCTTCCAACTACAGTACGCAAGTGAGCTCCATGACCATCTCCTTTCTTCCCCTAGTGCCTGCTGGTCACTTACCATCAGAGCCCATGGGACCCTGCAGGAGAAGGGTGTAGGGCTCAGAACTGTCCCCTTACCTCTTCAATGAAAGCAACAAGGGCCTCTCGGTTGGCCATCCATTGCCGCTCCAGGTCCTCCTCAGGGGGGAACTTATTGCAACTCAGCTCCAAGGTGATTTCAAAGCAGTTGGTGTAGAGGTAATTGAAGTCCTGCATGCCTGGAAAAGAAGAGGCTGTGTCCAGGGCAACAAAAGACCCCCTTTCCTCCCTACTCTGTGTCCCAAGGTGACATGGTCACCGTCTGTCCTCTACCAGAACTGTCTCGCTCTCCCTCTTCACTCGCAGGTGCAGCCACCTCCATCCATGACAGCACAACTTCGCCCCCCATGCAGCTCTATCCTCTTGTGGCTGCCCCACTCTCTCCTTCAGCTGGATCATTAATGTTTCCTTCCTCCAGCACTACACAGCAGGTCTCTGCAGACCTCAGCGATTTCTGTGGCTCCTGCCCAAGCCACTTCCAGGCTTCCCAAACCATTTCCTAGTCTGAGACGCAGACACCAGCATGGTGTCTAGTAAGGGGCACAGTGCTATCGCCACAGCCCTTCCCCAAACCATCCTGCCCTGATGTTTCTTGTCTATCCCTTCACCTCTCTTCAGCTCAATACCTTGCTGTGGGTGGTGTTCACCTGTGCAGCCCTTACCTTTGCTGAGTGAGTACCAGGATGCCCCATTTGTGATGCCATCAGCAAAGTAGTCCCCACAGTTCCAGCCACGGTGCATCCAGCTGTGGGCATACGAGTAGGTCTTGGCCAGCTGGAGGGAGAGCAGGCAGTGGTCACCACTTCAGTACTGTGCAGCTGGGGACCCTGCCCTGTTCTGCACAAAACAGCCTCCCTCCCACACTGGCGTTGCTGGGGAGTGTGAGAAGGAAGTCAGATAGGAGAGCTCCTGCATATTACTGCTCTGAAATACAACACAAGGTGGCCAGGACTTCTAAGAAACATAGGCAGATGAAGATGGAGGAGGAAGAGCAGAAATCTGGGAAGCCGGAGGCTTGCTGACGGCACAAGTGGCTTGTGTCCTGATCCAGCTGAGATGAGGGGGAGCAGAGGGCACTGGGCTCATGCAGGGGCACCCAGCCCAAACAATGCTGGGCCCTGCATAGCAAATGGCACTAACAGGGGGAGAAGATATGTGAGGAAAACTAATCAGTATCACTCCTGATGCAAATACCATATATATCAAGGGAATGTGGATTAGGACAGAGTTTGGGCAATTCCTGGTTCTAGCAACTGCTTGTTTATTGCCCTTATTAAGATTACTGCTTATTTTTAGGCATGAAGGCAGGGCTAAAATTTGGCCACTGCATCCAAAGCCTGTGCTTTGCGTAAGACACACTTTAAGAGAGATTGGTGTTTTCATTTTCTAATGGAAACTCTATACCCTTGTATTATGGTTCAGATGCTGGTGTGATCAAGTTCTGTCGGCAGAAAAACAGTTACTTCACTACATTTCTGTCTTCTGAGGCTGTGGGTATCATTAGCCTACACCCCAGCCTCTCCACATCTGGGTCCAAGCACAGCCCTGATTCCAGCAGGTCCTGGCAAACTCCTGCACAGCCTCTGCTTCCAGAGAAGGCTGAACTCCAGCTCAAACTTATTTTTCTCATTAACTGTTCCAACACAGACTTGCTTTTTCTTGTGCTGGGTATTTCCTAATGGAAGCAGTGACTGAAGGCACTGTTGTCTGGGACATCTTAACAATGGAGAAAACCCACAAGCTTCAGCTAGTACTAGCAGGATCAGCAGCATGGACCAACGCATTCCCTGATGCCTGTCTACACTTCTCATGCTCTTTTTTTTTATTTTATTACTTATTCTTCACCATCCACATGTCCCTGATGGGCACCTGGCCTCCCTTATTGTGCTCTCAGCTCTCAGCAGACCCCCAGCCAGACCCTGCCACCTCTCTAGGAAAAATATCCACATACATGCTATGATGGTGCAGGCTCCAGCTCTGGAAGAGCAGGGTGGTACTGAAGAGACTGGTGGTACTGGATTATGGAGAACCCACGCATGTCACGGACAAGGAAGGAGCTCCTGAGGGTTAAGACTGGCCTGTGTGGTGGGACCAGCTCACGGTGGGACCGCCCTGACCTGGCTCACAAGCTGGTGGTTGGCAGAAATGCTGTAGTCTGCTAGTGGTTATTTATTTCCAACACATTTCTTGGCTCAGCATCTCAGTGAGGCAGAGACCAGAGACTCCCAGACGGCTCTCGCACGCTGCTGGGGCTGTGCTCACCTTCTGAAACAACTTGTCATCAGGGGTAGGTGTGTTGACTGTGCGCCGGTGGCTCCGGAACCGCTGGTCCTGAGACTTGTCATAGGGGTAATTTGCCACCACCGCTCCACCGTGCAGATTGGCCGAGAGCACAAAGTTGTAGCTGCTGATCCACTGGATCACAGCCAATGTCTCCGGTTCCACCTGTGAGGGGAAGAGGGATGGGGAAAGGGAGAAGAGCTCAGCCACCTCTGGTCCAGCTGCTGCTCCAGGCTGGTCTGTGATGTGTTCGTGTCAGATCGTGCCCAGCAGTGTGCCTGCTTCAGCTCTTGCAGCTTCCTCTGCTCTCCACCACTTGCCCTGATAGGCAGAGCAGGCTCCTCCTGTGCACACCCTGCTACAGCTCTCCCAGTACAGCCCCAAAAACTGAGGCACAGGCATTAGCCAGCCTGTGCCACCTCCTCTGCACTTTGCATTGCAATCTCCTCCTGAAGCTGGCCATGGTGCCAGCCTCTCCTCCTGGCAGAGCTGTGATACGGGACAGGATTACATCATTTCTCTGCATGCAGAAGGCATGGAGGAGAAAAACATTGTGCGAGGAAAAGGACAGTACATTTGCTTGCGTGTTGAGCCACTCTAAGAGGATGCTGTAGCCCCTGCAGAATCCCAAACCAGTACCTGGCTTTTCCAGTTGTCAGGCAGTGGGATGTGGTGATTTGGCCCACTGATTTCCCCACTGTAGTACATGAATGTGTTGAGGTCAGGGAAGTTGCGGTTCAAGTCCACTCCATTGGCGTTGTTCCTCCCCGTCAAGTACCCGTTGCTGTCTGGGCCCTGCAGGCAAAGGTGCATGGTGGGGGTGAATACAGGGTGGGTGCAGGCAGGCTGGGTGTCAGTGCAGCAGGGACCAGCCGTCACAATGGTGCTTCGCTGCCTCTGAGTCGCAACATGCACGTTACTGCTGGCAGAAAAATAAAGAGCATTGATACTGACAGGGGAAGTCAGTACCAATATCTTCATTTTCCAGGGTGATAGAGCAAGGCGCAAGCCAAGTAACACAACTAAAAGAGCCATGAATAAAATATCTCTGAGGTCTAGTGGTGAAAAGGAAGGGGTGAGATTTGGGGGTAGATAACTAGAGGGCTTCACCCCCACCCCATCTCCCCGCACCCTATCCCTCATGTCCCTGTCTACTCATGACAGTAGCATTCAGCTACCACTTCCCCAGCATGGGGCAGGGGATTTGCAGTGACCCTCCTGTGATAGGTAACTTCTTGGGAGGGTAAGACATGTGTAGGAGGCCTTGTCCATTGCCTGCCAGGGCCACCTGTGGCAGGACACACAGTGCAAGCCCTTGGCACAGGAGGTGAGAAGCACTGACACCAGCTGAGAGGGACAAATTTGGCAAGGCACGGAGGGGAAGGACGCCCCCATACCCACGGTGAAGGAGATCGCACAGGGATCTGAAGGGCTTTCTGCCCCTACCCGGCTGGAGGAGGCGATCGCTGCCTGGTACCTGCTTGGCAGCCACTTCGTACCCATCGGGGTTCATGGAGGGCATGATGTGGATGCGTGTGTCGTGGATGAGGCGGGTGATCCGCTCGTTGCCCCGGCGGTACTCCTCGCACAGGAACTCAGAGAGCTGCAGCAGCAGCTCACGGCCCAGCACCTCGTTCCCATGCATGTTCCCAACATACTTGAACTCTGGTTCCACTGGAGAGAGCAAGAGTGACACAGTCAGCCAGGGCTGGGATGGGGGAAGAGCCAATTCCTACTGCATGGAGCCCAGGCAAGCCCAAGGAACCTCCAGGAAATGGTGTGAAATGGTCCTTTCCCTCAGAAAATTCAAACTTCTGCGAGAGTGAGCGGCACAGTACTCATAAGGGCACCCTTCCCTTTTGCCACAGCATTCCTGGGAACAGCTCAGGCTCTCTACTGGGTTTCTGCTTGCCTTTGGAGTGCAGAAGGGGATGTATTTGCAAGTGGCTTGGTCTCGGGCTGGGGAGAGGCCACAGAGGGAGCATCAGCAGGACTGCTGCTGCCCCAAGCCCTGGGCTTCCAGAGCCTTCCAGCTCTGCATTGGAGGGGACAGGCCATTTCTCCCACCTCTGCCCTTCACGGTTTGCTCTCAGTGCCTCTCAACAGTATGGCACGTTCCTGGCTTTGTATGCTTTAAAGAGTTCTGCAGGATAAAATCAATCCCTGACTTGGGGCGAGCCATGTTCTTTCAGTGGAAGGTCACGGTCACCTCCAGCTGCTGCTGTCAGCCTCTGACTCCTGTGCTGGTGGGACACAGCAGCGGTTTCCTCTCTCCCTCCCCTTTACCTGCCTCTAAGGAAGGGCTTCCTCATCCTCAAGGGACAGTGACGAGAGCCTGGAGAAACCCTCAGCAGCTTAGTCGAATACGGACTGAACTGTCCCTCAGGCAGCTCAAGTATGAGCAAAAAGGTCTCTTGCCACTGACTTTTCAAAAATGAGGTCTTGAAATACAGACTTGGAGACCACAGGCAGACAGTGCCCAGAGCAGGGCTCACTGCGTTGCTGAAGGAGAGGCAGAACATGTGAGGGACAGGTTACGCTTTCCCAGAGGGTCTTTTAAAGCAGTTACTTGTGGGAAAATAAAATGTCCCATTGTAGGCTGGCGTCAGCACTGGTAGGATGAGAGACACCAAGGGAATTCAGTTAACAAGGGAGCCTGACTTTCACACGGAAGGGCCAGGATCAAATAGGGTGTTGTCACAAATGTGAGCTTGACAGAGCTTGAGACTCCCATTGTACCATGATTTTCCAGCTACTATCAGACTCGCAGTGACAGCATACGTATGGTGTCTGTCAGCATCCTTGAGGTAAATGGCACCACAGCCCCACATTGGGCATCTGCTGCTTCCAAAACACCCTGTGCCTTTGTCGCATAGGGAGGAAGCACTGCACCTAAACATGCTGAAGACAGATTCTAAAAAAACTTTCTAATTTTAGCAAAAGATTTTGCTTTTCTGTACCTTTTGATTGCTTTGCCTCAGCACCACCACAGGTGGGCAACAAATTTTGACCTAATTAGCTCTCAGAGACATGAGAACTGATTTAATTAGGTAATCCAGTTACAAAAACTATAAAAATATCCTGGGGATATGTGCAGTCTTTATTTAAAAAAATAAGGTCTCACCAAGGATTCTCCTTCTCTGCTTTGTTCAAGCCTACCACAGGGATTCTCAGCCTTTTTCAATATGCAAACCCCTAAACATTATCCACGTGGATATTTACTACATATAAAGCCCACTGACTCTAAGCTGGCTTTTCTGAGTTACTTTCTGTGGCCTTCAAGGGAGTCCACAGTTTCCCAAAGTCCTCATGCTACAAGCTGAAAAGTGCCAGCCTGAGGGTGGCCCACAATACAGGTAGAGCCACAGGTCCCTGCTGGCTCCCTGGGGCAGGCAAGATCTCAGTCACCTCTGACAGCCCTTCCAGCTGCTCTCCTGTGGTTCTGGAAGGCTAAAATCCAGTGGTGCATTGCCAGTGCCTTTTACTCACTCTTGACTTTGAATTAGCCTCCGCTGTGCTGTGGAGGTGCCCAAGGTGTCCTCAGCACCATGTAGGTTTCCCTGTACCAAACTGGGCTGGCATGGAGGTGGTCAGGGTGGGAAACCTCCCATCCTACCTCCCAGCACCCCTGAAGGTGATACTCTGGGCCGCAGGAGGGGAGCAGCGTTCCCCCAGTGCGGCGTGTCCCCGGGGTGCTGTGGGGTTTTGGAGGGCTGCCCCAGTGAGGGGAGCCCACGCAGGGGCCCCACTCGCCCCGGCAGCACTGCCGGCAGTTTTGCACGTGAATAGGCTGCCTGGGCTCGGCACCCCCCGCCTTTAACCACACCAGCCAGGATCTGGAAAGGCAAAAGCTCCTGCAAAAAGTAGGCAGAGCCCTGTCTGCATCCGCAGCCGAGGGGCACGCAGCGGGGAGGCGAGGGAGCCCGCATTGGCGGCTGGTCCTCTCAGCCCCTCGGGGCACCTGGCTGCCAGCAAGGCCTGGCTTGGCA
>NW_008621777.1:0-5321 GCF_000691845.1 Merops nubicus | reverse complement strand
AAACCACCACATTGAACTATGGCACTGTATGTATAAATAAAATAGTCTTTTAGATTTCATAAATACATTATACAGATGAGGCATCATGCTGACAGGATGAAGCTTATGCTGAGACCTCCCAAATACTGCCGTAGTACTGGTTTCATAAGTAAAGCTCAGAATGGAACACTAAACTGAAGATGTGTTTTAGCAGTCATGAGATTACGTGGTTTGCAGATAAGCATGATGTTAGCTCTACCAGCACAGCCTAACAGTGAAAAAAGATTGAAGGTAGCAAAGAAATGATTAGACAAAGTTCTAAAATCAGACTGAGTTTAATTTTACATTGCTAATTTATAGAATAATAGCAGTGAAATGTCTTTTGATGCTTAACAGAATTTTTTATGGGAAACTGTGAATTTCAGTGCCTGTAATTGATGCTGATGTTAGAGGAACTGAAAAATTACAGACATATTAAAAACTCAGAGTAAGACTGCAGAGTTGAAAAAAATTCCTAAAATCACTGTTGCTATATAAAAATGACACAATGCCTATCTATGATGGAATTTTTTTTTGTAGGGGTATGAGACAAAGTTTTGACTTTGAAGCCAATAATTAAAGTAGTTCCTAAAATAGGCAGAAAACAGTATGTTGAATCTCAAGCCACTTACATGGAGGACTGGCTAGAAAAGGGTGGATGAACTACCAAAAAGACAAACAGTGTCATTTAAAGTGGGGATTTTAATATGCAGCTATTTTTTCCCCTCCCTATTTCAGAAAAGGTCAGTGTTTCTGAACGAAAATATAACATGCCTTGTAAAACAGCTTAGACCCTCATAACACTGCCTGAAAGTGATTGTTCATCTCTTCACAGCAGGAAGTCAGAGTGACAGACAGCACTATGCCCTTCAGAGGTTAAATGGCATTAATAAACTCAGTCATTTGATAGGTAACAAATGTTTGGAATTACACAGCAGAGTTCTGTAAATTGTTGTTGCCGCCTGTCTTATTCGGTGTAAAACAGATCTGGTTCTGCTCAATGATTTTACTTTTTAACTAAAGCTCTTCTGAACTGCCTAGTCTGAAGTTGGCAGCGTTTTTGCAAACTGGTTTTAGCAGTGATAAGAATCCATGTTTAGAGTTCCTGCCAGGGATTGGCGTGCAGACCAAGGCCACTGCTAAGCTTGGTATATACTGTATATATAAATTTGTACATATTCCATTTTATTATCATTATTACTCTTATTATTAGTGGTAGTATTAAAGCTGTTTTCTTTTCTAATCAATATGTCTGTGTTCCTTATTCCCTTTCTCTTTCGCTTTCAGGCGTGGGGGGAGGGTGTTAACAGAGAGCGTCTGCTGCGGTTCTGGGGGTGCCCATCACTCCAAAGCACAGTACCACCTTTGCCTGGAAAAAGATACAAGAAATTAAAACTTAGGTGTCACTTCCAATAAGAACACTAAAAGCCTTCATTCCATGTCAATCTCATATTTATTTAGGGCTGTTCTGGTATCTTGGTTGGTTGAGCCTGAGACATCCTGGTATCTTCGAGCCTGAAACTGCAGAAGCTCATGGTTTGTTTTGTAAGTATGTGTCAAACTGATCATCAGATAAAAAGTGCATTTCTTACAAGTACGTTGGGTCCAAATTGACTTGAAGACAAAGCTCCTGAGATACATGTCCTTCCTAAACTATAGTAAAACCAAAAACTCATAAGCTAGAGCTCTTTGATATCAGCAATAGCATCCATCTCTCTGGCTGTGATTAACTGAATTTCCTTTAGAATAATGCCTTCCCTGGATAATACCTTCCCTACATTCCTGCCCACTGTAAGAGGTAGACAGTGAAGATTTCAAGTAGCACTTTGTTGTATGTAGACCCCAGTGAGGTCTTCTGCTATACAGTTCAGGAGAGGACCAGACTCATTGAAGTTTGTAGAAACAGGCAAATTCCTGACTAAGCTAGTATGACTTGTACTCCTTGAGTTCATGAGAAGACAAATGTCTGAGCTAATTCATGTGGTTTGCTAGAGATTTGGGTTTTGAAAGAGTGCATTAGACACAGCTGTAGTGTCTCATCAAAGCTAGTCCCTGCTTTCTGTGCTGCATAAACCAATCTCTACTCTAACTTCACTCAATTCCCCTGTGGTCTTCCTCCTATCTACTACAGGGAAGTATGATGTGTTAATTACCTAATTAACATATCTTCTTCATAATTAACCTGGCCTTCTCTTTATCCAAACTATCCACACAAAAAGAAGGATGTCAGGTAGATCAATTTACAACAATCTAAGCTGTTTACAAGCATATAGGCAGTTTAAAACAAACAGCATGTTAAAAAGGTCTCAATAGGGAAACAAGCTTTATTACCAGCTACTGAGGTAGTAAAACCTGACATTTTCATTAGGATTATATCTATGCTCTACTCTCTTATGCCAAGCTTGGGAAAAGCTGAGGAGTGTCTGCTAGGGAGGGGAAAAAAAAAAAAGAAACATGCCCCCCTGGGCAGAAAATGGGAAGCCAAAAAGATTAGTCTGTAACAATCACCTGCTGGAAGGGTGCAGGGTCAAAGGGATCATTTCCTAAGAGCAACCTTTGGGTGAGGCTTTAGTCATTCTTTCCTGCTTGGAATGTGTCGCTTTGTGTAGGGGCATGTTCTCTTTAAAAGCCTTCTAAAGGGTGATTAGAAGGGAGAAGTGTTCAGGGTTAGACTACTGCTTTATTCCATTTGATTTAGGTGGCTAATGTTATGGAGGGATAGTATTTTTAATTCATATGGTTGTGAGTGTAACAAAACATTTTTAAACATCTATGGCTAATTCAGAGAAGAGAGTTATGTAGTGCTACAAAGTACTGCCAATGCCTTCTTTTAAGTGACTGATCTCATGAGTAGAATTCAAAACCTGATAGGAAATGTTCAGTGTAGAGATTTATATTCAATCCATTCCCTCTCCAGAGCATAGGTGACCTACCTACCAGTGTCTCCAAGCTTTGATTCTGTCTACTTTGGAACTCTGGTGTGGAGAGATTTATTTACCATTTTCCTTTAAAAGGAAACATTCAAGAAAAGGAAAAGCGGAGGGGTTGACACACCAGGCAACTCAGTAGTCTCATTTCTGTGATGTCAATGGTAGCTGATTACCATGCAGCATCCAGTCTGTAGTATTTAGTACTTTGCATATCTTGCCCTGTTAATGTTTCATGTAAATATATAAATAGCCTTGCCACCTGGTGCTTCCTTCTATAGGTAAGTTGGTGGGGTTTTTTGGTTGCTTGGTTGGTTGGTTGTTTTTTTTTTTCATAGTTGCATATGTTCTTTTTTTGTTTGTTTTTGTTTTGTTTTTTTTCCAACATGGTCTTTTTAAGAACTGAGTTACTACATGAAAGTAGTTGATAATATTTTCCCATGCAGTGTTTCGGAGAACTAAGAGGCCACTAGTGTGACTTCATGCATAGCTTTATTCTAAAGGTATTCTATGAACACTTCCAAGGACAGGAGAAGAGAAGAGAAGAGAAGAGAAGAGAAGAGAAGAGAAGAGAAGAGAAGAGAAGAGAAGAGAAGAGAAGAGAAGAGAAGAGAAGAGAAGAGAAGAGAAAGAGAAGAGAAAGAGAAGAGAAGAGGAAGAGGAGAGGAAGAGAAGAGAAGAGGAAGAGAAGAGGAAGAGAAGAGAAAGAGAAGAGGAAGAGAAAGAGAAGAGGAAGAGAAGAGAAGAGGAAGAGAAAGAGAAGAGAAGAGAAGAGAAGAGAAGAAGAGAAAGAGAAGAGGAAGAGAAAGAGAAGAGGAAGAGAAAGAGAAGAGGAAGAGAAAGAGAAGAGGAAGAGAAAGAGAAGAGGAAGAGAAAGAGAAGAGGAAGAGAAAGAGAAGAGGAAGAGAAAGAGAAGAGGAAGAGAAAGAGAAGAGAAGAGAAGAGAAGAGAAGAGAAGAGAAGAGAAGAGAAGAGAAGAGAAGAGAAGAGAAGAGAAGAGAAGAGAAGAGAAGAGAAGAGAAGAGAAGAGAACCACCAACCAATAGTTTCTTATATGATGGTAGGTTTAGGTGGGAGATTGTATGGTCTGTCTGCTTAGCTCTGTCAGTCCTGAGGTGTTTGTGGAAATATACTGAATAAAAACTTTAATCACTTGACAAACTATTAGGATAAAGAAGTGGAGGCAACAGTGATATTTGAAGTGTTTAAGTGTGCTGAGGTAGATAAGCAAGGATTTCCAGAACATAAATTCTGACTTAAGTGGCTATTATCCGTTCAAGTCATGCTTCAGATGCTGAAAACTTATTTGAAATCAGGCTACTAAAACTTAGGTAGGAGTAACATAAACCCAAAAGAGCAATAGTTCTATATTCCTCAGCTGCAGTGAAAAACAGCAGAAATAGAATTATTTTTTTTTCTCCCTATCAATCTTACAGTCTCACAGACTTTCTCCTAAGGAAAGGTGACAGTTGGGCTTAAAAAGGCTTCTGGAAAGCCTTTTCTATTTTTGTTCCTCCCCCTCCCCAAATTTGACAGGTGTTCAAGTGCAACACAGTAATTAGCTGGCTCTTCAAATCTTTTCTAAAGGTAAAATTCCTTCTGTTTCAAATGAAATTTCAGGAGCACCCTCTTGAGTACAGCACACACTGTCTGGTGATGCACGGCGTGAAGGACGCAGTCCATATGCTGCTGTGTGACTCACAGGGGAGAATGCCCTCAGTGCAGGGAGATGCTGTCAGCTTATCCTGCTTCTAGAACTTGATTTTGTTTGCTGTAGTTCTGGAAACACAATCGACTTAAAAAGTTAGCTTTTACTAATTTTTTTTTTTTATTATTATTAATTTTTTTTAGGCACCTTTAACAAGTTTGGGTACCTAGCTGAAAAAAAAGCAAAACCGCATGACAGTTTTCATTTTGCTTTGTTGCAGTCATCTGCCTTGGCCAGAGCTTAAGAGTGAGCCTGTAGATGTAAAGCATTGATTCACCTCTGGGTCTACAGAAGTAGTTAGGACAAGAATACAGTCTGTCAGAAATCAGTTTGGTTTATTTCAAACTTTACTAGTTCCAGAACAAATGCAAGACACCTTTTTGAGACGTGTCATCAGGAACTGACATTAATGAGTCCAGTCACTCAGTGTGTGTGACAGATAGGACCTGCCTGTCATCTTTTTTAACTGTAGGGAATGGGCTTGTCCAAGCAAGCACAGATAACATTCTCTGCATGGTCTTTGTAAGTGCATCTGTATGATTCTGAATGCCCTTTCCAGCTCTGGGCACCACGGTGGTGAGAAGTGCAGTATTTGGAGATGCTGGGGGTATGCAGCAGCTTTTGATATTGGCTGTTTGTTAGGAAGTGTCGAGTTTTGCACTTGGGGA
>NW_008621776.1:0-4948 GCF_000691845.1 Merops nubicus | reverse complement strand
TGAGCTTGGCTGCTTCCAGTGCCTGGAGCCTTTTGGGAGGAGGTAGGAGGCAGCTGTGGGGGAAGGAAAGGAGAGAAACAGGTGACTGAGGCTTCCTACAACTGCATGGGCTGCCAGGGAACTGGGAATCACCTCCAGTGTGGCCAGAGGGGCTCACTAGACAGAGCCATTCGTGGTTACACCCGTCAGCTGAGTGCATTCACTGGCTGCAGCAGAGCCCAGCAAGTGTTTCAGAACGTGCTGCCTTTCTCCACGTGTTGGTGGCAGCTCCTCTGACTAAGCAGGCATTTTTATATGCTAGTCATTTTTCTGACACATGAACACAAACATTTTCTGCCTCCCCCTGTGCTAAGGCAGCTGGTGCTGCTGGACACTGGTGTCCTGAGGGGAAACCAGAGGGGCAATGGGGCCCCTGCGGCCACCAGCCAAGGGCTCGTCCCTGGGACCCCAACGTGGGGAACCTCTCGCCCTCTGGGGCTGTCAGGTGAAGAACCTCGGAGCAGGTATTGGGGTGGGCAGGGAAATGGGGTGTTCTCTGCAGGGAAGGCAGCAGCTGGGCTGGGGGGAGATGTCCCACTCGGGTCTGTAGCTGTGGGTGAGCCCCATCCTGTCCCGATGTCCCTCCACCCTCATGAGGCCACAGCCTCCCCAGCAGCACGAGCGTGGCTGCATCACCAGCCTCAGAGGCTCAGACACTGCTGGGGAGATGCCACAGCACTGATCAGAACCTGCTCCTCAAATGCATGGGTTACACCCAGCTGAATTCCCCCTTGACCACTGCCCTCCACAGCCCTCTGCTCTGAAACTGTGTTTGTGGGCAGGAAGGATGCCCCCCGCTCCCAAACAGTGCAAGCAAACAACAGAACGTTTTTAACTGCAAAGAGAAAATAAAAAATAGTTGTTTCTATCAAAACATTTTTTTTGCAGCAAGAATAATCCCTCCATTGTCAAAGTATCAAACCATAATATCTCCATTATCAAGCAATATGTAGCTGGGGGACCAAGATAAGGCTGCAGCAAGAATCCTGAGCTCCTCTGTTGCCATGTTTGGTTGTAAATCCCTTTCCAAGGCTTTTCCCAGATATATATAAAAATGTATATATTCTGTTATGGATAATATGTGTATTATATATACATACATATATATAACCTTGTATATATATATACCTTCTATGAACAAAGTGAGTCTAGTCTCAGCACCACGAGGCAGCAGCGGGAGCTCAGCCCCGTGGCTCCTTCTCTCCCGTTGAACTTTTCTCTGTTATTCTTGGGGAAGCTGAGCAGGGGTCAAGCCCAGGCAGGGAAATGAGGTCTGGGGCTATGGAAAACTCGGACCCCAGAGCCACCTCCTATTATATAGATATAAATGGAATGGAAAATTATTTCAAATAAAAGTGCACTGCCCTCTGAGAAATGTTCTCACAGAACCGCCTCTGAGAGTGCTTTAACTCCTTATCAGAGCACAGGGCTTTGTGGGGGGAGAGGGAGGGACCTCGGGGCAGTGGTGACAGTCAATGTAGCGTGCCAGAGACAGGGATGTGCCAGAGCCAGGGTAATGCCAGCCTCAGGGACATGCCAGAGCCAGGGTCATGGCAAACTCAGGGACATGCCAGAGCCGGGTCAGTGCAGAGCCGGGCCAGTGCCAGAGCCCAGGTCGTGCCAGAAACAAGGACATGCCAGAGCCAGGGACATGCCAGAGCCAGGGTCATGCCAGAAACAAGGACATGCCAGAAACAAGGACATGCCAGAGCCAGGGTGGTGCCAGAGCCAGCAATGTGCCAGAGCCAGGGAGATGCCAGTGTGGCTGTCACCAAGAGCATGGGACTGAGCCCAGTGGCCAGGGGCTCCCTGCTGCTTTCCAAGGAACGGAGGCTGTGGGGCCATGCTCTGTGCACCAACCTGTCCCTGTGCTGCTCCAGGCAGCCTTGTGGAGATGGAGAAAGCCAGAGCTGAGTTCCTTTTCCTTCCTGGGTCTGGTCAGCTTATGGATTCGGTGGCATCAGCAGCAGGAAGGGAGAGGGAAGAGACTTGGCTTGCTTTTCCCTCCTCAGTCTCTCCTGCTGCCTCCCAGCACCTCCTAAAAAGCAGAGGGGTATTTTTTTCCCCATTGAGGTGTTGAAAAACAGCCGGCTTGTTTGCTGGTGGCAACCACAACACCTGCACAGGCAGAGTCCTGTAGCCACAGCCCGGGCTGCAGGAGGGGAGGGAGAGGCAACTAAAGTCAGCGAGTTTGTGCAAAGCATGCATGCAAAAGAAAGCAGCTGGGCAGATATTTTATTTGGTTTTTTTTTAAGGAAATGTTCTTAAAACAGCCACCTGAGGACTTCATCAAAGGCAGAAAGCAAAAATTCTAATGGGCCATTTGTCAAAACCTTGTGGCAAAATACTGAGTCCTAAATTAGTACCCAGAAACTGGCTTGGATCGTTGAAAACCAGCGTGGAAACACCCAGAAGATAACACTGTGATGCAAACCAGACACTGGAGACTGGTCAGGAGCAAACCCCACAAGCCAGTGCCATGTGCATTTTCCCTCATGTCTGAGTGACCTGCTGGATAAGGGGAGGAAGAACATGGTATGGGACTGAGCTTGCAAACATGCCTCAGCAGATGTGGCTGAAATGGGCTGTGCTGGGTGTTCGGGTGGACAGACAGCAAAGCCTCCCCCGGAGGCACTGGAGGACAATGCTCTTCAGCCCCAGGTCCTCACCAGGTGGCACCTTCTGTGTGCCCCGTGCTCTGGAGACGTGCAGGCAGTCTGTCTTGGGTCTCCTGTGCCCTCTGAGGACATAACTAGGAAAACATCTGTTCAAGGATGCAAGTCATTCATGCTTTGTGGAAGAGAAGCTGCTGGAGAAACATCCAGTAGTTACTAAATTCCTTCCAGGATCTTATTTCTCTCACAAGACAAAAAAAAAGAGAAGGCTCCAGAGTTTGGCCATCTTATTTCTCTCACAAGACAAAAAAATAAATGAGAGGGCTCCAGAGTTTGGCTATGACTGGTTTATTAGCATGTGTCTTATTTCAGTCCTGAAGAGGAGGGTGGGTGTCAGGCAGGAGCTGGTCTGTAGGCTCAGGAATATCCTTCAGCCTAAATTCATGAGGGGGACTCCCTGGGCTTCCTGCAGGGCAGAGGCAGAGCAAACATCACATCCTAGAGCTGCAGGGGGCTGTGCTTCCCTGCACTGCTGTCACTGTTACTCACTCCACCAAGTGCTTCGGAAGGTATTTAACAGACTGATTTACACAAAGACTGGTATTGAAGTTGAGAAGGAAAAGGGTTCTATTTACACCTGGCACAGAGGCAGTTTGGGTGCCCCTCACAGCTTCTCCCCAACCACCCAGCACGATGCTGGAGGCAGGACAATGCAGAGGGCAACAGGGTGAGTTGCAGGCAGGTGATCTTCAGTCAGGCAAGGCTCTTTAGAAAACAGAGGTGCAGCCTTGGTAAAGCTAGTGGGAGGGTGCATACGTTGGGCAGGCAAAGATGTAAGGTGGGATTTTGGCATGCTGGAGGGCTGGTGGTCACTGCTGCTGCTGCGTGAGCAGAGAGCCTGCAAATACCAACCTGAAGCATGCAGGAGAAGAGTAGAAAGACACTGAAAGAAAACAAAATGTTTTCTCTGCACCCTCCTACCCCGTGGAGACATGGCAAAAATATGGTTCCTTCAGACCAGAAGTGCTTAGGAGTCACTGCTGGGCTTCTACATAAAACAATGTTTCATCCATACAGCTTTGCACTGCTACAAAAAGCAGCTAAACTGAAGCAATGATGTGAGATAGAGCTTGGAGTCCAGTGTGCAGCAGCTTCACCAGACCTATCCCACCTCTCCTGCCTGCAAGGTTCATGGCTTGGGAGCATCTTTGGGGAGTGTATGAAATCACGAGGGGTGTGAGCAGGCAGTCATGTTGGCAAGCTCCACAGCAAGGACAGGCTGAGGCTGCTGCCATGGGCAGGAGCTGAAGCACCAAGCTGCAGCCTCCCCCAGCACCAGGAGGACAACGTGGCCATGCTTCGACCAGAGCTGGAAAACCTGCCTGGCAGAGAAGCTCCTGAGCTGTGACCTCTGGTCATAGTCACAGAATCATAGAATGCTTTGAGTTGGAAGGGACCTCAAAAGGTCACCTAGTCCAGCCCCCCTGCAGGGAGCAGGGGCAGCCCAGCTAGATCAGGTCCTTGGTGCCCAGGGCTGTGTCAGAGCTGGGAGAACAGCCAGTGCCTGGGAGTGGGTTTGCTGGTAGAGGATTAGTCAGTGTGGGTTTTGGAGCAGGGCGAATCTGAAGCAGATCAGGGACATTTTGACTTGTGCCCTGAGACAAGGGGCTGCTCTGCTCTCCTGGCAGCTCAGCCTCCTGGCAGCCTGCACCGCTGGCGTCTCTTCACTGGGTTTACACCCCTCACCTCAGGGGGTGTCCTCCAGGGCCCCTATGTTGGGGTCAGATGTTGCTCCATGCAGGTGTACCTGCAGTGGGGAGCTGGGCAAGCCCTGCCTGGCTCTGTAGGCTTTGCCAGGGAGAGCTGATGTGGCATTTAACCCACTCTCTGCTGGGTTCGAGGTACCACACGAAGAGGTGGAGACTGGAGATCTCTGTTTCACATGCGAATGGCAGGAACCAGGCAGGCCTGGCACTCTGCAGGCTCGTGGCCCGTGTGGCATAACGAAGGTAGCCCTGTGGTGAGGGCAGGTGATGTTGCCCTGTGGTTACCACGGGGTTCCAGCAGCTGCTGCTCTGCACAGCACGGTGCTTTGGAATAAAGCCCGAGGCTGACGCCAGGCTGGCTGCCTGTGCCACCTGGTCCGGGTGCTGCTCCATGGTGGAAGGAGGAAAGCCTCGGGATGGTGATGAGGATCCACCTCCCCGTGTAGGAGGCCCTGTGGGGAGACCTGCCTGCCTTGTCCCCAGACACCCACCCCAGCGTCGCCGCGACAAGCGCTGAGGGACGTGCCC
>NW_008621775.1:0-346 GCF_000691845.1 Merops nubicus | reverse complement strand
TTTTTTTGTCTGCTAGGTTTGTGTAATTTATGTACGATGCTGTTCTTTTCCTACTCCTGCTGTCACCAACTGCCTTAATAGCACAGTTATGACGATAGATGCTATTATTAGTCTCATGCTTGCATAATATGGAACCATTATCATCTCTGTGGAAGAAAGGGAACTGAGTTTTTTTGTCTGCTAGGTTTGTGTAATTTATGTACGATGCTGTTCTTTTCCTACTCCTGCTGTCACCAACTGCCTTAATAGCACAGTTATGACGATAGATGCTATTATTAGTCTCATGCTTGCATAATATGGAACCATTATCATCTCTGTGGAAGAAAGGGAACTGAGTGAGTCAAAC
>NW_008621774.1:756-1110 GCF_000691845.1 Merops nubicus | reverse complement strand
AAGGACCATGGTGGAGAAGAAGGGACCGTGGTGGAGAAGAAAGGACCATGGTTTGAGAAGAAGGGATCATGGTGGAGAAGAAGGGACCACGATGGAGATCTGGAGACCAGGAAGGAGAATTAGGGACTAGGAAGGGTCTTGATGGGGAGAAGAGAAGAGCATGATGGAGAAGAGGGAACCAGGGTGGGGAGCTGGGGGCCAGGAAGGACCATGGTGGAGAAGAAGGGACCATGGTGGAGGAGAAGGGACCACGCTGGAGATCTGGAAACCAGGAAGAAGAATTAGGGACTAGGAAGGGTCTTGATGGAGAGAAGACTGATGAAGAGGGGCCAGGAAGGAGAACTGGGGACTAAG
>NW_008621774.1:0-523 GCF_000691845.1 Merops nubicus | reverse complement strand
GGAAGAAAGAAGCCAGGGTTGAGAACTAGAGATCAGGGTGGAGAAGAAAGGACCATGGTGGAGATCTGGAGACCAGAAAGGATCATGATGGAGACCAGGAAGGATCATGATGGAGATCTGGAGACCAGGAAGCAGAACCAGGGGCCAGGAAGGGCCCTGCTGGAGCTAGAGGGGACCACAGAGCAGAGGCAGGACCAGGGTGGAGAACAGTGCCCCGGGTAGGACCAGGGTGGAGGGAGGATGATGATGGAGGAAGAACGTGGATGCTGTGGAGAACTGGGGGCTGGAAGAACAAGTGGTGGAGGGAGAGGGACCAGGGGGGAGGACAGGGGCCAGGGGGGACCCTGAGGGAGAGGAGGGGGCTGGGAAGAGCCACGGTGGAGGAGAAGGATCACGGGGGACCCTGAGGGAGAGGGGGGACCCCAAGGAGAAGGAGGGACCCCGAAGAGCAGGGTGGGGACCCTGAGGAGCAGGAGGGGACCCCGAGGAGCAGGGGGGGACCCCGAAGAGCAGGGAGAGGACC
>NW_008621773.1:0-6202 GCF_000691845.1 Merops nubicus | reverse complement strand
GTCGCTGCTGGGCTTCCTGGCCACGCTCACGCTGATCCCGGCCTTCAAGGAGCACTTCCTCGCCGCGCGGCTCTTCGGCGAAGACCTCAACAAGGCCTTGCGGCGCCCCGTGTGAGTAGCGCTGCGCCTCCTGGCCGGACCGGCACTGGCCGCGGGTCCAGGACCGGCCCCGGCTGACTCCCCACCCTACCTTCCTTCCAGCCCCGAAGCACAGGGCGTGATCAGCGGGGCTGTGTTCCTGATCATCCTCTTCTGTTTCATCCCCGTGCCCTTCTTGAGGTGCTTCATGGAGGAGCAGTGCACAGCCTTTCCTCACAACGAGGTGAAGCGCGCCTGGTGCTGGGAGCGCAGCGGGCACGGGCAGGGAGTGGCCATCGGTAATCCGGGTCCCGTTCTCTGTCCTGCAGTTTGTGGAGCTCATCGGTGCACTCCTTGCCATCTGCTGCATGATTTTCCTGGGCTTTGCAGATGACGTTCTGAACCTGCGCTGGCGCCACAAGCTGCTTCTTCCTACCATGGCCTCTCTGCCACTGCTCATGGTTTACTTCACCAACTTTGGGAATACAACCATTGTGGTGCCTAAGCCTTTCCGGGTGCTGCTGGGCATGCACTTGGACCTGGGTGAGTTACAAATCACCAGAAGCCATCATCCAAGCAGCAAGCAAAGGGTGGTAGGGGGTCACCTGATGCACCTGCACTGCAAAGGGAACACACGAAGGATTTGCTTAAGTAACCACTGAGAGGGTGCAATTCCACCCACTAAGTATTAGGCCAGAAAGAAGATCCTGAAACCCAACCTGCACTCAGCCATGCCTAGATAGGCACCAATCAGGTTTCCAGGTGATACAGTCAAATGCCAAGCACTCAGAGCAGTTGGCTGCCAACACCAGAATGAGGGGATCAAAACGGAGTGCTGCAGCCAGCTGCTATGTTGCAACATTTTGCTGCAGTTGCCGCATCATACGTATGCATACACATGGCAGCCAGTTCGCAGGAGAGGGAGCGATTCATTAGAGAGCTGCCGCTATCACTGAGATCACTGTGTAGCAGATTGTTGTACAAAGCAGGAAGTGAGAGCTTTGGTGAACTGGACCAGGGCCCACTTCACCTATGAATATTATGGCACTTGGCTCTCTCCGATCCACAGGTATCCTCTACTACGTGTACATGGGCATGCTCGCAGTGTTCTGCACTAACGCCATCAACATTCTCGCTGGAATTAATGGAATTGAAGCAGGGCAGTCTCTGGTGATAGCTGCTTCCATTATCATATTCAACATTGTAGAGTTAAATGGTAAGGAAGATAACCTGCATTTGCCAGTGCAATAAGCAATCTGAGATAGAATCCTAGATTTCAGTGTCTAGTATTACTAAAAATCCAGTCCTGTCTTACCACAGATGCCCTTTTTTTTTTTTTTTTCCTATAGGGGATTACCAAGATGATCACATTTTTTCTCTCTACTTCATGATTCCCTTTTTTTTTACCACGCTGGGGCTGATTTACCACAACTGGTAAGAGGATGGACATTTGGCATTTCTTTGGAAACGTCCTTTTCCTCTACTTTGTCTGTTTTCAAACAAAGCCACTTACCAACATGCAGATAGGATGCTGGAGCGTAGACAGGCGCTGCTTGCCAGAACGGAGCGCACTGAGCAGCGATGTACCAGTAGCTTTTCAGAACAATTCTGGTCCCGCCAGCTCCACAAAATGCACAGAATATGCTCCCTCACGTGTCTTGCTAGCTTTTTTTCCATACCGTATTCTCTGTGAGTCATGTTGTAGGTCCCAGTCCCACATTTCTTAGCATAAATACCTGAAATTGTTGTTTTTACTGTGTAGAACTGCTGCGGTTCCCTCTTGGCCTCCAACCTGTCACGTGGGAACACATTCAGCGGTTACAAAATCATTTTCGAGGCAAGAGCGATCGTGATGGAACACTGCTTTTCTGCCCTGTGGACTGCAGGTACCCATCTCGAGTGTTTGTTGGGGACACCTTCTGCTATTTTGCTGGCATGACCTTCGCCGTGGTGGGGATCCTGGGGCACTTCAGCAAAACAATGCTGCTTTTTTTCATCCCACAAGTGCTCAACTTCCTCTACTCATTGCCTCAACTCTTCCACATCATTCCTTGTCCCCGTCACCGGCTGCCAAGGTAACGTACTCAACGTACGGTACATTTAACATACCACAGATTGTGCCTTTTATCTCCAGCACCAGCTGAGAAAGGTGGTAGTTGTCTCTGACATCTTTTTAAATATCATCCAAGTAAGTTTTATAAATAAAAGTTATCTGGCTCACTCCCCCAGCTATGGCGAAGTCATATAGTAGAGGCTTCTCCAAGAAGTTAATGTCTCTGACCACCCTGTGCCCCCAGATACAGAAGAGTGATTTTTATCCATGTTAGAATGTGATTATTCTCAACTGCAAAGTTGAGAGAAATTGATACAGGCCACCTTTAATGCTATCACTAGTGGGATCTGCTAAGACTTCATTGCAGCAAGCATTCTTTGGCACTATGCCCTCTGCAGATGTTAGCGTCTTCTATTTTATTTTTAAAACTGTACAGCTTTATGCAAAACCTGGGGGCAGAGGAATCTCCTCCCAACTCTGCCCAATCTGAGGGACTAGGTATCGGCAGCTGTTAAGCGCATCGGATTATTTCTGCTTTTTCCAGCACTCTTTCTCAACTATTCTGCTAGGGATCTAAGTATGCTTACATAGGGATTGCTCTGTCTCCTTGCTCTATTTGGACTAAAATTTTCATGTTTCTTTTAGGCTCAATCCTAAAACAGGAAAATTGGAGATGAGCTACTCCAAATTCAAAACTAAGAACCTTTCTGCCCTGGGAACAAATATTCTGAAGGTAAGATTCAAAAACATTAAACATTCAAAATCCAGACGTGTTTTGAGGGAGTCATCAAATGCAAGGGCAATGTGACAGGAGGGAATACAGAACTTCTGGGTTCACTAGTTATTTCCTGGTTCAAATCCCAAAGAAAATACTCTGCTTAGCAAGAATCACCATCCGTCACAGTCGCCCAGTCGGGTTAATCTTTCAGAATAACCACAGATAGCAGGGTCCCAGAACCATCATAAATCCATCTCATCTTTTCAGTAAAAGCACAAGCCAGACTTCAGGGATGGTACAGCAAAAAAGATCCCAAGCAAAAACAGCCAGCAAGTGCCAAACACCTGGTAAAATAGTATGCTGCAATATTTCTCTTTCTCCAGGCAGTCAAGATCTTGCACATAGTAGATGTGAGAAGTGGAATGGATGAAGATGGCGAATACACCGAGTGCAATAATATGACGCTTATTAACTTTGTAATAAAGCTGATTGGGCCCATCCACGAGCAAAATCTCACTCTCCTGTTGCTATTCGTTCAGGTCAGACATGTTTCCTTCAGTAGTAGGATGTACTCTGCAATGTAAACACATCCAAATTGGTTTCGAGTTTAAGGGGAAAGGGGAAAGTTAAGTAGCATGCTCCTCTCACAAGAGGCAGTCAAGCTGTGGAACCTGAGGAGAGTCAGAGGTTTACACAGTTCAAGGAGGAAATAGATTCCTCCTTCTCCCCCTGCCCTGTTCTTTGACAGCGAGTAGATACCTTGTCCCTAGGTTAGCTTGAGAAGATTCCCAAGGCATGAATCATCAGAATGTAAAAAAACATTAAGCAAGCAGAGTGCCTCATCACTCTAACCTGATACAGCCTTTTTCCACGTTCTGGTTTTTCAGTTGTACCAAATAACATAGTCCCAGAGTTGTCTCCAGCTGGCAGACTCAGGTTAGCATGGCACGAGGCTCAGGGGTTTCTGGAATCTGGGCAGGGTGCATGAGCATTTTGAAGCAACTTAGAGCATGGAGGTAACGCGCCTCACAGAAGTGTAGCCAGTCCGTCTGCAAAGGAGGAATCTACCAGCCCGTCAACTATTTAATGCTATAACGGTTCTGTTGTCTGTCTGATTTTTACCTAGGTCCTGGGCAGCACAATTGCATTTTCAATCCGGTACCAACTAGTACGCTTGTTTTACGACGTCTGACTATGCTACAGAGAGAAGGGGAAAGATTTGTACCCACTGGGCAATTTTTCTCCAGCTGCTGACCAAATGATTCAACTGATCTTACCCCGGCCCTCTGAGAACCTCAGGACACCTGTCAAAATGCAAGCAACTACTCTGCATGGGCTAGCCTTGAACTGTTTTGTTTTGTTTTTTTTCTTGTGTGTGCAGAAGGCTTTTGTCCTATTCTGCCAACAGAAAAAAGTCACTACTATGTGGACATCATCGTTACTGGGAATACTTTTCAGAGGAGAAATAAATAACCAAAGTGTTTACTCAGAGCACTTGGGGAAAGATTAAATCTCTGTGCATCTAAGTCATGTTACTGTTCCCCAAGAGAGAAAACAGGAACTCTAATTTCTGTGAGATTCTGTGCAGCAGAACAAGTAAAGCAGAATCCTCTCCTCGATTCTCCAATTCTGTCTCTGGTCCATGGGCATAGGGTGACACATAATAGAACCATATCCAAAACTCGGAACGCTCCGAGAATAAGATAACACATGGTACCCTTTCCCCTTCAGTGCTCTGCGTCAAGACTATTGATACACAGTGAAACTAGGTCACATGATACACCTCTGCAGCTTTCAACCCTGCTAGGTGGCTGATCGTGTCTGCAGTAGACTCCTTCCTCTTTCACAGCTACCAGGAATGTTCCCACTAAAGCACTTTTATTTTTGAACACCTTTATCATCTGACTTCCTGCCTTCCTTGTGGAACAGCGGAGCAGGCTAGCAGAGTAAGAATGGCCATGTCCTCGCATAACAGAGGACAGCAGTAAAAGCCTTAGATTAACATGGAACTAGGACCTTGCAGGCTGTCACTACCTTTTACTCAAAACCAAATGGTTCTATAGCAATATCTGGCACCATAGCTCACCACAGAATTTCTACCTACCTGATAGGAAAAACACATAACAGCTGTTGGAGTACCAGGCTAAACAGTCAGCATGAGATTAACAAGAGGGAAAAGTGAAATAATGCAACAGCAAAGACAGGGACATCGAGATGGACGCTGGTAGCAACGTCCGAGTCCAGTACCTTAATAGATGCAAAGCTGCTGCACCACCGTGCACCCGAATTGAGCCAGTAATGAGGCTGGGAATGAACTTCCAGAAAGCAAAAATGCACACATCCAGGCATGCCAATCAACACAGGAAACACAGCCGTCAAACACGAATGGTATGAGTGGCCGAATCCTCTTCCTTCTCTCCAGCTGATCAGTTTGCAAACCCTCCCAGCAGAATACAATAGAAACACGTGTGTACACACACAAACGTTATGAATCTGTTCAGTACCTAGCCTTAGAAATTCAGTCTGTGCAATGACTACCTGCTAGATTTTCCAGCAGCAGGACACGTGAAGACCAAAGGTCCGCAATACTACTCTACTTGCTCTCACTAAAAATCTTCTCAACTAGAGAGGAAGAGAGAAATTAATCTCTGCTAGCTGATCCAGCCATATAGACTTCCACAAGCCAACTCAAATGCCCACCCTGTTTTCTCCAGTAAGCTGGCTTAGACCTCCCTCCAGGTAAGTAACCTGCCAACCCCTATCGCATCTGTATCTGGTCCCGGATACCCAGCTCCAAAACCCATTACCCTGCTTGACTTGCTTACAAGATTGGGTTGCTCACCAGCAATTGCATGCACTGGCAGTCCACCCTAGCCCCATCCCTGCACTGCATATGCTCCAGTCTTCCCACTTGCTGTTTGGTAGCCATTATGCAGTGGCTCCTTTGACTGGCAGCCTGATGCCAGTTGCTGGCATTTAGCCATGCATGCAGGGTAGAGAGCTCTTTTGCCCTAGTCAAACAAAAAAATAGACGTGGGAGTTTAGTGAGACAGGACAGACTGCAGAGATAAAGGCTACCGATTGGCAACACGTGATCAGCTTCTCCATCATACTTCTCGTTCCACGTTCCCATGTTTTTATCTCCTGGTCCAATTCAAACCCTTCCCCGCCTTTCGTGCTTCTCTTTAACAATCCATAACTTGTCGCTCCTATTGCCACAATTCCCTGAAAAGGATCTCACAGTAGTTTTCACACATCCACGAACGGTCTTTCCCCCGTACACCACCGTTAGCCAAATACCCCTACAGGCAAGGACTCCCGATACGCAGGCATCCCAGGCACCCGCCTGCCTC
>NW_008621772.1:0-8990 GCF_000691845.1 Merops nubicus | reverse complement strand
CCAGCCCCTGTAACCATGACAGTAGTATATGAAGTATTGCAACACTTCGCCCTGTAATTTTATATTTATAACTCATGATTGTAAGCTTTTCAAATCCTTTTCTGACTTCATAAAAATAATTTTACATGATGCCTAGTAGGATTATATGTACTGCAGGACCATAGCTAGGCTTTCAAATAATGGCCTCATGCTGCTACTCATTGTTGCCAGGGAATTGTTTCATTTCTCCAGGACCACAACATCTTTGTGGTTTAAATAGCAGAGTTATGTCACTGATACTGCTGTACCTGTTAGGTTACATGGCTTAATTGACATAGATTTTCTTTTTTAGGCTGCTGTATTTAATTTTGTTTACTAAGTAAAATCTTGTTTGTAAAATTTTATAATGCTGGAAGTCTTACTGTATCTAAGTCACTAACACTGTGAATTGCTATGGCTGTCTGAGATACCATGCTTTCCATAGCATCCCTGCCTCCTAAAGTTGTCTAAGCATATGAGATAATTGCAGTTCTTCCTCTCACCCAACCAAATAATTGACTACTGGTTTCCTTTTGCAACCAAGACATCTCTATAATGCAGGTCAAATGCTCCAGTAGCAGGAGAAGAGGAAGGAAAGAGGTTGGGGGTGTATCATGAGAACTAAGTGAATGACAACGCATACAGTTGCCTCTAGCACAGAGGTGGGTTATAGAAAATGTCTCTTTGGCACTGAGCTTTCAGGATAAAAGGGAGGGGGAACCTCAGGTGGGGGAAAGACTGCAGCAAGAGAGAAGTCAGACAGGCAAGCACAAGTCTGATACCTGGCAGAAAAAACAAGCAATCAGAGCCTACTGCATGCTCAGTGTTCACCACCCAGGGGGGCTGAAATCCTGCAGAGGAGATGAAGAGTGGATGAGCTTACTCACAGAGCTCTGGGGGACAGTGGCCAGAGACAGGGAGGCAACACAGAGGCCAAGCAGGAGAGCAAATACATGGAGGTGTAGAAGAGAGGAAAATAGACTTATGATGGAGTGGTGGCACAACAGTGGAGCAATGGCAGAAAGTGAGAGACAGAGAATAAAGAGAGAAAAGTGTCCAGCTGGCTCAATGACTGAGAAAGGAAAGGAAAACAGATCTATATTGCTAGGCTGGGACAAATGATTCTTTGTGCACAACAGGGCCAATGATAACTTTATGCCACCTCAAAAATTGAGGTGGCACCCTGGACCAGTGACATGTTCCTCGAATACAAACCGGTTTCTAAAGATGTCAGCAGATGTACATGTGAGGCTGTATTGACCTTCTGTTCACATCAAAGTTGCCAAAGAAACACAGTAGGCAACTGCACACAGTAAACGGTTGCTGAGGCAGTAAAATGGCCACGACCATCCCGACTCCTTTTCTAAACCTGCCATGGGTGCTGCCACAAGGAGAGGGCCTGGATGTCTGGGACTGTAGTGACTGCTGAAGGAGCTGAAGGCGAGTGGATCCTCCTGCTAGTATCAGTTCCTACCCCTACATTCCCCTTGTTCATATTAGTGACAGTAATGTAAAATTTTCTTCCATGTTGAGCCCACTCTTACTATTCTAAATTAACCTCAAGGATTATCTGAGGAGTGAAACCCAACTTTTCCTACACTCTGAGAAGATGTGTTCTAGTTTCTGCCCATTTCTGTGCTTCTTACATTGGCTGTGAGGAGATGCTCCTCAGTCTGGGAGAGGAACCTTCCCAGAGCAGTGCAGCTGCCTTTGCGATTACTTCATGTTGCTGAAGGGGCACAAGCAGAAGGAGCTGAGCTAGTTCAAAGAGACCATCATCAATGGAGTCCAGACTTTTGCAATCACCAGCAATTTCCTTTTTGCTGTCTAGAATTCAAAAGCAGATAATTTTGGATGTGAGTGAAGATGACACTGCCAGTGTCATGTATATATTTACTTATAATGTATATATCAAATCTGGCAATGAGAAGTCCAGACTGGTGACTCCAGCTCCAGCCTTGGCTTGTGTTGTGAGTTTGTGTTAATCTCTGAAATCTGGCTTTTTAGAATGGAGTACATGCAAATTGCAGACACTTTTGCAGGGCTAATTTGGCATACAAACTGGGTAACAGCTGACCAGGGTTACGCTGAACATATGAGGTAATTGTACTTCTATTTGCAATTCCAGCAACTGCACACTTACCAGGTCTAAGACTTTATTTTTCATAACTGGGAGATGTGACTTTCAAAACTGGATGCTTAATACCATGGATTAAAAGTACTGAGAAAATAAGGTAGCAACTAATTTGCGGCAGTGGTAGGCTTTGAGCTTAAAATAATTCTTATTCATAAAATATTTTAGATCTTTGCATGGAAGTGTAAATTTTACAGAGCAAAGGTATATACATAGCTGATGAAGTGCAGTGGTTTTGTGCACAGAATATTTTATTGAGCTCTCTAATGGACTAGGTAAATGGATTGCCCCATAAAATGTTTACCAAGGCAATAAAAAGATCAAAGACATTTTTCACATTGCATCTCAAAGCATCTAAACCACTGAAGTTTAAGAGTTGTAATGTGACCTTGCGGCTTTGAAAAACTTGTTACAACGACTAATTGTCCGGCTTTGCACTTTCAAAAGGTGATGACTGTATAGAAGTTGAGATCTAAAGAATAGGAGTGAAGTGTGTGTATGAGAGAGAAGCAAAAAAACAATTCTGTAAACAGCCAAAGGCAGAAAGTTATAGACATGGGCTATAATTAAGGCCTAATGAAAGAAGAATAGGCATGACATAAACAAAGAGCAGAAGAGTAGATTACAACAGAAGTGTAGAGAACATAAAACAATGAAACACAATGTCTCAATACAAATAGAAAAAAAGAGCATGTATAAAGCAGTGAAGGAAATAGAATATTATGAGAAAGCAAAATATGTGTGCAGCTCATTTCCAACACAGGAACTGGAATCAGTGGTTGCTTCAGATCATATATACATGCTGCTCATGGCTTCATTTTCTAGGAGACAAACAGATGTGCCAATTGTTAGCAAATAAAGCTTTTATCATGTAATTCAGAGCATTATTTTGTCCTCCCCATATCTGTTATGTGTCCATATAGAGTATGTGAGCTGGCATTACGTGAAGTGAAGGATAAGGTTGTGCATGCATCCAGAGGAACAGAGCTTTGAGCTGGGACAGTGCCCAGATCAGCGGCTTTCCTCTGCTGTGTCTTAGGAGGGGAGCCATGTACATCAGGGTGCGCCATCCCCAGTCCACCGTCCTGGTGTGTAGCAGGCATGTTCATACACAGGACGCTGACACAGGCTGTGAGGCTGCTCAGAAACAGCTCATGGCAGACCAAGATGATGGACTGGGACTTGTTGACAGAAGGGAGCAGATCATTGCATACCACTGATCTGATGACACCACAGCAGGAGCCCTGAGCACAGCGGCGCTCATGGAGGTCTTCTCATCAGGCTTTGTTTTTCCTCCACAGCATACAACCAACCAGCAACATGGGCACAGAAGGGTGTTAAAGCTGCTTCTGGACACCACGGGAAAAGTGAAACCGTTTTTCTTAAGGTTCCTAGGAAGATATTGGCATCACTGAAAGTTTGGTCCACAGCTGTTAATTGCTGAGCATCTTCTGCAAGCTTTGAGCCTCCTCAGCTCCCCAGAATTTCAGTGAGAGCCACAAATGCTCAGTACTTCTTAACACAAAGCACCCTGAAAAGTCAGGCTTCTGGATGTAGTCAATGTCTCTCAGGTAGTCATAGGTGTTCCTTCTGCCTGCTCAAGTATGCTCGTATATTCAACAGATCTTACATAACCATGTAAAATAATTAATGTATTGTGAAACTCCTGGAGTACTTTGGGAATATTTTCCTGTGTTTTATGCAAGTTACTTTGCTTGTTTCTTGGAGAGCTTGTATTTCCTTATTGAATCACTCATCATTTTCAGGACAGAATTAACCTGTTTAAGAGATAAAATCTATTAGTCCATGCAGCAGGAGTTGTAATTTTTTTCCAAAACCGGAGTGTATTTCTTTGTCCTGGAGGAAAGACCACACAGACTTTAACCAAGTGAAAACAGCTGTGTACAGTCTCTGGTACTTGCTTTGCAAGATCACATCTGTGTGGTCAGCATGTGCTGCAATACTGTGAGCAGGCTATTTATGCCTTTATAAATCAGCTGTCTAGATGTGGTGATCAGCTGAAAAATGTCAGTAGCTGGTCTGTTTGTTAACTTGATCATCACATTATATTGGGTCAAATTGTTAAAATAATAGCTTGATATGAAGATATCGGTTTTGTTTATTCTCTGTCTCTAGTTGTTCACTAACTGCTGCTTGGCCACAATATTTTCCATCTTTCCAGTCCTACTCTGCAAATTACACGAAGTGTTTGCACTCTGCTTTTCTTGTGAAATTCAGTATACCAGAAGGTCTATATAATGCCTGTTGCCTACTTAATTTCCATTTAGACTGTAAGTTAAGACTGTTTCGTGTTCCACAGGCTCTGTGTTCCTGCAGAGGATAACACTTAGCATGTGTATCCAAGGTGAGTTTCCACTGTAGTCAATCAGATTGCATCAGACTTTCAAATAAATTCAGTTCTGGGACTGAATATTTCCAGAGCTTTGGCTTCCTTCTTGTATCTAATGAGAATACCTCATGTATTTTATTAGATAGCTGCCTTGAGAAATATATAATTTTGCAGGAACTCATTTTGAATAGGCATTATACTGCTGTGGTTGTGAGATAAAGTTTTAAATGGATAATGGATAGCACAAACTTGTGAAATGGCCTCTGAAAAGTGTTATTTTTCCAGGTCCATTCAGTGGAGAAATACAGGATGTGGAGCCATCTGGTTTTCTGTCCTCATTTTAACAGAGACAAGAAAAGGCCACTTGGAAGAGTTGCACCCTTATTACAGTTTGCAAACTGAGGCAGTCACTTTGTTGTTTCTTGTGTCATGGTTCAAATACACAGAGGTGTATCGCACAAGTTGAGGGAAGTCACACGTTAGGAATGTGTGTAGATGTGCTTGAGTGTTTCTTCATTAATTGATAGACCCGTATAAAGGGAGGATGAAATAATGAAAGTAACCTAGCAACTATATTTTCATAAAAAACATAGTCTGGAATGTTGCAGTGAATGCCAGCTACATTTTATTAATTCAAGAGGGTGAGAGCAGATAATTTTAATTAATAAAACTTGAGGCAAACTCTTAATGCAGAAATTTGATAAGCACCCTATCGTGGGCACCGTCACTGCAGTTTCATAGAGCTTTTAGAGTTTCTTAAATCTGAAATTATGAACTAGTTCTGTGCATGTTAAAGTGGTTCATATGCTTTTCTTATTTTGCAACAAAAGCATGTTTTTAGAATAGGACCTCCTGCCCTTGCTGCTAATAACAGGGGGAAAATGAGCAACAGAGGGAAATGTTTCCTGGTCAAGGGTACTCTTCAGTGACACTTGAACCTGTTACCTCCTCAGTGTCCCAGAGCCTCACTCCTGGGACTGAAGAGCCAGTGCAGGGCATGGTCTGACCAGGAGCAGGCAGGGCAGCATGGAGCTGGGGATTTCTGCTGCTGTGCCAGCAGTACACACGTGTGTTGCACAGCAGCAGCCAAACTTGTTCCTGGGCCAAGCAGCTGTCATTTAAAGAGCAACAAATGGTTTGCTGCAGAGCAGATGGAAAGGAGAATTGACCCTTTAATTTATTTGCATGTCTGTGTATATAAAGATGAGGTTCATTTAGAAAAAAAAAAGTAAAAAAAAAGCTTAAGATACCCAGGTTATTCCATGTGCACAGTGACAGAAAAAATAAACTGAGTCTTTCAGCTGGTGTAATTCAGGTTAGCATTACAAAATTTATGTTGCTACAGTGGATTTCTGCCAACTTATACCAGCTGATGATCTGGCTGATTATGTCTGTTAATTTGTTTGTGACGTTTATAATGCCTTCTTAGACATTTTAACTCTGGAGATGATTTGTTAGATCCCACATGCTCTGGGATGATTACGTTCTGAGTGAGCCAGGTCAAACCACTGCTACAAGCTTTCCTTCTTGGTGTGTTCCATCAACATGTTTCCATTTGTAGTTCAGCCAGGATGTATTGGCATGCAAGTGCCAGCCAAATTCAAAGGATGTGCATCCCTCAGGTCTCTGGAAAAAGTCTTCCTGGGATGAAACCAGGCGTTGCATTCTGGTGCCTGTCCCTTAGATCCAGGGGTGGAGGAATGCTGGACCCATGCCAAAACCACGTCTTTTCCACGAACTGCTGCGCACCCTGATCATTGTTACTTACTTAAGAACATTGCAAAACTGGCTTCAGTCGGTGGACCAGATCACCAGATTTGACTCTGACTGGCTGTGGACTACAATGTAGGAGTTGCTCTTGTAGACTTATTTATGAATCAGCAGAATGCTGGGGCATTGTTTGCAAGATATGTTTTCTGCACTGGATTCTCTCAGAATTTGCACCTTTTGTAAATATTTAGCAAGGAGAATTTAATTGTGGGAGGTACAGATGGATCACTGTGTTTGAAACTGATTTGTGGATGAGGCAGATATATGGAGATACTCCATATAGTCCTGCTGGGGTCTCACATGTATCATATAAACATCCCAGACAGCCTGTAGAAAGGGTCACAACACACATGAAGAATCCTTCCAGTGATCAGAAATTTATGTCTCATTTAGTCTACACACAGGTCACTGGTTAGTTGGCGTACTGTTGTCTCTGTCACAGATTGTCCAATGTAAGAGTTATGAGAAGAGGAAAGGATTTTCTTTTTTTCCCATAAAACTTCCATGATAGTTTTTTTGGTGTGCTGCATAAATGCTGGAGAAAGCTTTCCCACACTGCCGAGAGAATACTGGTGCAAATGTTCTCACAAGTCTATATTTAAATGAGCATTCACAGCACTTCTGCTTCTTTTGCTTTCCAGAAGTATTTCCTCAACGTAAAATATAGTTCATGTGGAAATATACAAAAGGGACAATTTGAAGCCAGCCTAAAGGTGAGGTTCTGCCACATGCAGCAGGTGAGATGGGATTTCATACAGACATGAAGCTCCTACAGTGTAAATCTTACGTTGTGTAAGGGTAGGGGTGTTGAGTGGATCGGGCTCAGCATGGTATCCTGTGAAACTAAATTGGTTCTAGGCATTTCTTGCTAACTAAAGAAGACAACGCAACACTTACCTGTGTTAAAATAAATGTCATATGTATTAATTCTCAATGTAGAATTGCTAACTCTGACAATTTTCACAGACAAGACTTCTTAAATTTGTTTCTGTTGTTTTCACACCTTCCTACAAATGCACAGAAATTCAAATACCTTGTAAGCCAAACTACGGAAAATCTGCAACACTTAACAATCTGCCTTTACATCATTGTAGCTTGATGTAACTTGCTGTCCTGATTTTCTTTTTATATTCTTTGCTATAATGAACAATGGATTATCATACACATTTTAGGAAATGAACCATGTATTTTGAGAACTCCTTTATTTCTGTATTTCTGTACATTTTGTGACACAGCTCTTGTTTCAGCCAAACCACGTTATGACTTGGAATATTTACCTCATAAACAATATTGTCCAACTCTTTTTTTCTTACTTCTATCACTTTTGTAGGACCACTGCAAAGTGCAGCTACATTTTTACACTATTTTGAGCTTGATGGATTCCATACTACAATAGATGAGATCATCACCATTGGCTGAGGCGATGGCTGAGACATTAAAGATAATATTCTGAATACCTGTGGTGATGAATGACTTCCAGGGGATGCAACAGGGACAGGGTTGATCCTGGGAAATTAGATCCATCAGTATAACTTCATATCTTAGAAAAAGTGCTCAAGACTACACAAAAGAAAATACAAGATCTGCATTGCTACATTATTGTTTTTTAAAGGCTGTGGTCATTTTATTTGAATCAATTCTCTTGAAGTATATCGGCTCAATTTAAATTTTTATTTTTAGCTTTT
The DNA here is from genome assembly GCF_000691845.1 of Merops nubicus. NCBI lineage: Eukaryota > Metazoa > Chordata > Aves > Coraciiformes > Meropidae > Merops > Merops nubicus. Next base: position 1,033 of record NW_008621772.1, on the reverse strand, counting down.
TTTATGTGGTGTTTTCTTTAAGGCTTTTCTCAGGTGGGAGGAAGAAACACGGGGGAGAATAGCTGATTTGTCTTTCTCTTCCTAAAGTAGATTTTTGGGCCCTCTGGCCCCCAGTAAAATGTAGTTGTTTAAAATCTGCTGTTCTCTGGTTATAGTCAAACATGCTTTATGATACAAAAATTATCAATACAAGATATTCCTTCTCTAACACCTATTCCAATTAAGTAACCTTGCAGTTTGTTTTAATATTAGAAAATTTTCAGTCTTAATGTTGTTGATAAAAACTGAACCCTCCTTTTCTCTTTGCATTTGTGATTCCTTAGTTTGTTAAAGAATAGAGTTTGTTATTTATTTTTATTATGTACAAATAAAGCAACATTATATTTGGAAATTGATTCTAGTAGAAATATGCAATGCTTATGCTTAATGCTTGCGAAGTTGTGTCTTGTGGCCATTAAATTGTTTCTTAAACATATTTGTTAATGTTTGATCAACCCACAAAATGTTTTTGTGAGGCTGAGCATCCTCATCTGTTAATCTCAAAGATTTCATAAGCCATTTTTATTTTACTGATTTGCAAAATGGAAAAACAAAGGTTATTAATACTTTAAAAATATTAAAGGAATAATAGTGTTGATCTGTTTAAAATACATTCCATCACAAAATGCTTGACTGAGAAAGAAAATAGGGAAAAACATTATGCATATTCTAACAAGTATAGATTATTCTGTCTTATTTTATCTAATATGCTTTTAAAAGTCCCACGTATTTTGGTAATTGCCAGGTTGCCAGTCTGAAAAGGAGCTGTTTGCCATCACCCTGTGAGTGAGGCTTGTCAGCCAGTTCCCCACCCACTGCACAGACTGCTTGTCTAGACCATAACACATCCGTGTCTCTAGGAGAAGGCTGTGGGGAACCATATTAAAAGCCTCGGAGAAATCCGGGTTAATAATATCCACCACTGACCCCACATCAACTGAGCACATTGCTTTGTCATACAAGATGATGCTGGTCAGTATTCAAGGAGCACCTC
>NW_008621771.1:0-8166 GCF_000691845.1 Merops nubicus | reverse complement strand
ACTGGGTTATCTTATACATGCGCTTCGCTAGCGGGCCGTAAAATAACGACAAGGCGAATGCCCGGTGGCAGCCCGAGGGGATTAGTTCAGGTTCTGTCGATGGTTTTATTATCGGCTCTGTCATCTGAGTACTTTCTGACTTGGCTGCTAAATATGCTGTGGGCTGGGACTTGGCACAGAGCAGCCTCGGTCCCCAAAGTGCCTGTGTTACTCCAAGCGAAATGTCGCCGCGCTCGGCCCCGCTCTGCCACCGGGGAGGGTGAGGCCGAGCCCTTGGGTGCTGGCATTCTGCACCCCGGTTATGACACTGCTCTCTGGATGTCACCCCCATCTGACACAGTGAGTGATGGGCTGGGAGGACAGAGCTCCACCAGCGTAAAGACTGGAGACGACTGGTGTCTGCACGAGCATTGGCTGTGTGCAAGCTGTGAAGCTGCTGCTCCTGGAGGGACCTGCACAGCCTCTGCTCCTGGTCTCACTGCCAGCAAGAACCTGTGTGGGATCCCTGGGAACGGAGCACCAGCCTGGGATTCAGACTGCCTGAACCTGGGTCCGCTCCAGCTGTGACGTGCACTCTCATCTCCTTTTGCTGGTGCTCACAGCTGCCTGCAGAGGTTGCTGGGGCTCATCTGCCTTGGCCAGTACTCCTTGAACGGGGGCAATACAGCAAACTGCTGGAGAGCAGAGTAAACGCAGGGGTCCAGGTCCGCTCAGGCTTCTGGTCCATCTAATCCCCCACCACGCTCCCAAAGAAGGTCCCCCCAGCTGGCAGTCTGCTGCCCAGAGATAACGCTCTGCATTGTGAGTGCTAATCCTTTCCTCTTGGCTGGAATAACTCCAGGCGATGCTCCTACAGGTATGTTTTGTTCAGGACCACCTTGTGCTTTTGTGTTTGACAAGCCACGTGGAGCTCAGGGTTTCAGATCAGAGTATTTCGCTCAGTCTTTTCAGATGGCAGTGGCTGCATTGGTTTGGGGTTGGAAATGGACAGATGATTTCCCATCTTTTAAGATGGCAGTTCTCTCATCCCAAATAGCTGCCCTTTTACATTCCTTATCTGGCATCTAGGCTTCTGAAGGTTATTGCACTGCCTCTAAGGTAAAGCCAGCATCACGGTGGTTGCTCTCACACATGATGTAAGTCGACAGCAGCGTGCCCCACTCCTCTCCTGGCTGGGGCACACACGTCAGTGTGGAACGGCTGCAGTGGGACTGCTGGGCTGACAGTGGCTGTACCCGTGTGTCTGATCACAGCCCTTCCCTACCCTCTCTTACTGGAGAACTCTGCCCTGCCATCACACGTTCACTTCTCTGGCTACTTCGAGTCTCTCTGCACAAAGAGATGCTTCCCTATGTCTAACAGCAGCTAATTTCCTGTCAGGGCACCTTTGCTGTCGGGTGATGAATGAGAAAGGAGCCGAGGGGCTAGGCTGGGAAAAGAGACTCATTCCTACAAGACAGACAACAGTGACTTCCTCGAGCTGTGTTAGTAGATGGGGTGGGCAAGGACCATCCTGGGCACAGCAGGATTCTGCACCGAGGCTATTTGGTGCTCTAATAACAGGTCACAACAGCAGTAAGTGAGGGGGCAGGGAATCATGGGCTAAGATTCGTTTCAAAGTCAGGCTGCACAAAGCAAGTTGCAGAAGGACCTGTGTTCTTTGTAGCAAACCCTGTAGATCTCCTTCGCTTTTACATTAACGTCTAAAGAAAGAGAGAGAAAACTGAGAGCAGAATACAGGCTGTGTCTGGTGTCCACTTAAAAACTTGAGAACAAAAGATCTGCAGTCCTCTGGGCAGTGCACGCGCAGACACTGAATTCCTGCATTGCTTTCGGCTCCCCTGGGAAATCCTAGTCTGTCCGTTTGCTGGGAAACTCTCTGTCGGTGGAGAAGTGGTGGGCACCCTCCCAGCTGCCAGCGTAACCCCTCGGGAGCCGAATGCCGCAGCCCCCGCTCGGCAGGCGGAGGTTCCCTGCTGGAGGCAGGAGCTGGGGAGTTCGGGCAGCTCCCGCAGGAAGGATTTGGTTTGCACTCCTCGGCTGGGCTATTGAAATAGCGCGGTGAGAGCTGCGGCAGCGTTAGGCATGTTTACCCTCTGCTCGGGGAGAGCCTCAAGACACGTGTAAGCAGTTCTTCTCCAGTGGGTTTGTTGTGTTTGTGCTTTCACATGCAGCACACGCACACCCTGCCGTGTGGCAAGACTCGGGGTGTGCAGCTGGCAAAGCGGGCCGGGGAGGGAGGGGAGGAAAGAAGCACTTTGGGCAGGATCCCCCACTCCAACTCACACTGCCCTTCACTTGCTTCCTCCATCCGCACCTGCCCTGGCACTATTTCAGCAGAGAAAGGGTGCACTGTGCAGGTCTTGTTTAAAAAGAATCTTCCATGGAAAAATTGTCCTACAAAGACTTCACAACAGAGACGCTTTCAGCTCTCTCCTACTAATCCCAAATACTCAGACAGGTGGATGAAGGGTTCCTGGATATTTTTATTGGCAATGGCTCAGCCTGTAACATGAATGGAAGCACTGCTGAGTCTGCACAGAGCCGTCCAGCAAAATGAAAAGCAGAGCACTCCAGGGATTCACTGAGGACCACAGAGATGTTTTTAGAGTTACACTGAGATCCTGGTGCAGATGAGACCCACAAGGACAGACAGGTGACCAGACCTCCTCCTCTTAGTGGGATTTGGGCAGAAGAGACATCACTACCTCACAAAAGTGGCTCTAAGAATATTAGCGGAAGCCCCCCCCCCATGAGATTGGGCAGGAGAAGTGCTTGTGTTCTGGGTTTGGAGATGCCAGCCTGCACATCTGAGCAGCATATGCTCCCTGCGAGTAGAACATGCCCCTATAGCTCTGGAGAGGACTGCACTGTACCAGGTGGCTGTACCCAGTGGCCATTTTCTAGGCACTGATAGCTCATTGCTCACCTTAGCTTGGACGTAATTGCACAAGGAACACAATATCTCATTCCCCTTCCTGCTCTGCCAGGAGTGTGCCACATCCTAGAGTGGTTTCTTGGTCTCAGGGGGATTTCTAGGTCATCAGTTTAAGGGCCCTTGAACCCTTTTGTTGTCCCAGCATCCTGGTGCTTGTTTGCTTTGCAGTTACTCCTGTTTCTGGCAAACTGTTGCTTGGGTGACACCAGCAGCTTAGTAATGGTGTTGTTGATGGACTAGACTCACAAACTGTCACATAATTAAAGTGTCTGATAATAAAAATAGTCCTGCAGTGTTTATTCATTTGCTTTCTCTTTTTACATGAGAGCCTGGGTCTTCTCATTCTGTCTGTGGCCATAAATATTTGCAGTCCATCATGTTTCATGTTCCATGTTGCTTAGGAAAAATAAACATTTTCCTTTTCTCGTTGCCAACAACAACTACCACTAAATAATCCGGAAACAAACTGTCAGGCCCCAGGAGGCAGTGCTTGATGGTGCCACGGAGGATGGGAAGCGAGTGGAGAGGAACCTCCAACTGTGTGCACCTCCCGTTTGGCCAAAGTTTGGCCTCAGCCTTTGTGTTCTCCCTGCTCTGTCTGCGGTAGGACCGGGCTGCAGCCCGGCATGAAGGAGCCCATCTTCCAGCATAAGTATTTTGTGTAAGCAAAGAATTCATAGTTAGAGGAACATAGCTGGGAACCTCTGCCTTGTCCTGAGGGAGGTAGGATCCATGAATCTGGTGGCTTTGCCTAGGCATTGTTGGTACCCAGTTTCCATTGTTTGCACTAACAGTGCCTTGACCAAGAGCATGCTTAGCTCAGGGTCTGACCAGACCACAATCATAATCTGTTTCTGCCATGAAATTTCAGCTGCAGCATCAGCACCTTCCAAGGCCAGTCTGCTTCTGGGATATAACCTGACTAAAGTGGAGCTGGCTTCAGTTTTCCCACTAACCATCAGCTGTAGCTGCACTTTCCAATCCAAGCCCTGCAAATCCACACTGGGCTGAGGCAGGCTGGCCAGAAAGCTGGTCGTGGTACTCTGTGCATCAGGACAACAATGCTGATCTCAGTCAGGAACATTGCTGTAGCCTATTAAGGGGGTGCAAAGCCCCTGTGGAGCACAGCCACCCAGCAGTGGCCAGAAATGGGGTGAGAGAACTGTGTTACGTGAGAGATGGAGAAGAAAGCACCTCTGCTGTCCTTCCCCATGTGTTGAACTAAGGGCAGGAGTGCTCTGAGGTGCAGGCTCATAGGTGGGAGGAAGATAGTGCTGCTAACCAAAGAGGCAGCAAACACCGGGGCCTCAACAAATGCTGAGTAAGAGAAGGAGAAAGCAGGGAGAAATGGAAAAGCAGCAGCAGAAGGGACAGGGAGGTAGGGAGAAAGCCCATGAGTTCACCCCCTAGCAGAAGAGGAAACAGGTCCCAGTGACAGGGGAAGTATCCAAGACTGATGGGATTCATGCTGTAACTTGTCCAGTCACTCCTGTCTGATGGGGGAGGGGGTCTCCTTTCATGTCTGTAGTGCAGACACAGGCAGGAGCCCATGTAATTAGGTGCACAACAGAGGAGACAAGTTTAAGTTCAGGGCAGGCAGGAGAGGATGGAGCCAGGCAGAGGAGAGCACTGGGTTTGTCAGTACCAGGCACCGGCCTCACTCCTGAGGTTATCTACACACAGCCTGGCTGATACTCCACTGTAGTTGTGCTGCTGCGGCTGCTTTTCCTCCTGGGAGGCTCTGGAGGACGAGTGCTGCCCAACACAATGAGGTTAAAGATGCTCCTGGCTCCTCAGGATGGCTGGGATGCTTCCTGGGAAGTTTGGCTGGTGTTCATCTGGTCCCAGCAGACCCAGAAGCGATGGCTGTTGTATCGTAGCACTTGAGGGCTGATAAAGCTGTGACGAGCTGAGCTGGCAGTCTGTACCTCTGCTGTGGTTTCTGCTCTCCCATGGGATCTGTCATTTCCCTCCTGTTCCCTCACAGCCTTTCAGTCACAAGGCTGCAGGAAGAGGCACTTTGTCTGCGAGGAGCCGTGGCCAGCCCGCAGCACTGCTCTCTGTGTGTAGTTTTGCTCCTGTGCTGCCCTCTCCTTTGGTTTCGGGCCTGGCAGCCCCTCTGCACTCACGTTGTGCAGATGTTTTGCTGCTCAGTCTCTAGTGCAAAGCCCTGGCTGCTGCCCATGGCTCAAACCTGTCTGTCCCCACACACAGCAGCCACACCTGACTGCAGGTCATGCTGGAAGGGCGATGGGAGTCCCACACACCTTGGGGTGAGGGGCTCAGATCCGGCTCTGCACTCCGCTGAACCCCTGCCCTGGATTGCTGGGATTCTCTGGGATGGGAGTGGGGATGCTCTGATAGGTACCCAGCAGGCAGTGCCCTCCTCATCCTCTCTTCACAGGACTGTACTAGTGTCAGCCCCACCCAGCCCCGGGCGTACAGGGGGGTGCTCCACCACAGCTCGGGAGAGCAAAGCAGCGTCTCCCACAGAGGGCAGCTGCAGCGCCGGGTGGGAAGGATGCAACCTTAGGTGAGAGGGCACGTTATCTGAGACTTGGGAGGTGCCTGCAGTGAGGTGTGTCCACCCAAGGAGACCAAAATCTCCAGCCTGACGTGTCTCCTCCTGAGCATTGTTTAGCAAGTGGTTTCTGCCTGTCACACTTCCCCTTGCAGGCTGTGCCTGCACTGGCATTTTCCAGCCCTTTCCTGCCATGGTGCTAGTGTCAGGCCAGTGACGACAGGGACAGACTCCCTCTTTGTCTAGAGGCACGGTGAACACATGGGGCAGCAGGGCAGGTCTGGCCTCCTGCCTCCACCCAGGGCCCTTCGCAGGGCCAGGTTGTGTCCCCTCCCAGGCCTTGGCAGAGGATGGGCAGGCAGGAGCAGGAGGGCCCTGCCTGAGGCAAGGTGGGATTTGGATGGTTGGAAGCTTCCAGTGGCCTTGAGCTAACCAAAGAACAGAGAAAACCTACCTCTGGTCTGCCTCTGCACATGGGATCCCTGTGGATCAGAAGGAAATAGGCAGTTCCTCCTCTTTCTGCTCCTGCTTTGAGGAGACTGATAATCTCCAGTTTATGCCAGTGTCCCCAGCTGTTAAGGCAACAACCGACCTTCCCAGGAGACCAGGGGGATGTGCTTAGCATAGCCAAGACAAAAAAACAGGAGGAAGCCCATCAGGCTCAGGCTCAGCCTGCTCACCTACCTGGGCAAGCCCCGAGGGTTTCCCAGTGCACCCAGTTCCACAGGGAGGGCCCTACCTAAGGTCCATCTCCACTCTTCCCACGTGCCTTGGAGTGGCTGTCGGGCACCTCGTGGTCCTGGGAAACCAGACACATTCATCACCTCATGTCCTCAGGCAGCAGGACCCACCCCTGTTGGCAGTGGGTGCTCTTTAGATCATCCAGGAGCAAGGAGCCGAGTGGCCCTCCAGGCCGGGTTTGGTGACACAGCTGCCAGTATGTGCCTGGCAAAAGGTCTTGTCAGGGCTGGGAGTAAGATGCTGTCCAGGACATGAACCTTTTCAGCTCCTCCTGCCAGCAGTCCCTTCGCAGGCACTAGCTGTCAGGCCAGGCAGAGTGCCAGGCGGCTCTCAGAGAGCTCCTCTTAGAGAGACAGGTCCCTCTGGCCTGGCAGGGCTCCAGTGTTCCGCAGGAGCAGCCCGGTGCAGGCTCCTGGGACAGGCCAGCCTGGCCTCCCTTCTCCCACTGAGGCACTGGATGGATTCTCAGTGCCATGGCCAGTGGCTTGGGTGGGCTTTGCTCTTCAGGATGTAAAACGGCTTCCTCTCTGTGCAGGTGTTGATGGTGCTGTTCCCGTGGTGTGTGAAAGTGCACTGGGACACCAGGGTTGGGTTGATGGTTTCCAAGGCAAAGGCGGGCAGGTGAGCTACCAAGGGTGGCTGGCTGGCTGGCTGGGGACGGACAAGCCAGCAGGCTGGAGAGTCGACAGATACACAAAAAGACAAGACACCTAAACTGCACCTTGTGCGACCTCCCTGGCTCCTCTGTCTGTCTGTGCATCGCTCAGAGGCACGAGGCCACTGCAGAGTTGGGGGCTCGGCAGCAGAACGAATGCCAAGGGCTTCACACTTCATTCCAGCCCGCGTGAATGGGCTCATTGTAGGGGCCCGAGCGGCGGCAGCACGCGGACTACAAGGCATCATGGCAGCTCTGGCAGCCCGCCACCCTGGGCTCTGTGTCCCCAGCAGGGCAGCCAGGAGAGCTGGCCTGGAAGGAGACGGCTCTTTGCCGGGGAAGGGAGGGGACCCCTACACCCCAGGGCCTCCCTCTAGAGCCCTGCGGGACAGAACCTGCCCGTCCAAGCTGGGAGGTGTCACTGCTGCACCTCAGCTCCTCCTGCTGCTCCAACACCTTTAAATCTGCCTGCACAGGATCAGGCAAACAAGCCTGCCTTTAGGCCTCTGGCTCGTGCAGCCTGGTGGCGCAGGGACAGAGCATCCCTCGCCCCACATGCCTCACAGCAGCTTGGGGATTACGCCTGGGTCACGTTTCATAGTCCCATAGTCCCGCTGTCAGGTGGGAAACCAATGAAAGTCAGCTCATCAGCATTCGTTAATGTTGCCAAGAGGAACCGTGCTTTTCCAACGACATGTGGGAGAGTCCAGGTGATCTTATCCCCAAGCAGAGTCAGGTGTGCAGGGAGGCAAGGGGGTACGGTCCTGTCCCTCCCTCTGCACATTCAGTGACCTCAGGCAGGGATAGGGGCTGCAGGGGTAGCTCCTGCTGCTCTCTGCCCCATGGGCTGGACTGAGTCACCTCCCAGATCCCTGTGTCCTGCCCTCCAGCCTGTGGTGTCCCCTAGCCATTCCAAGAGCCTGCTCACCATGCCAGGACAGCCAGAGGACACCATGAAAGCCACAACAGGGAGCACAACTGTGTGCTGTGGACTAAAGGCTTCCTCCCATCAATGTCACCTCTACCCGGGGCCAGGAGGGAATAAAGGATGTGGGGCAAAGGGGGAGAATTTACTCTCCAGTGATTTGTTTCATTCTTGAAGGGTCTGGTTCTCATCCACAGCTTGCAAAAGCATTTCCTGCCGGCCAGCTGCCAAGGGTAAGTGGACCAAAAATAGCCCAGTGCTTATGGGGTGCCATGGCATGACACAGTCAGTGCCTCCCAGGTGCGACCCGGCCTCAGAGCAGCAGAGCCCGGGGAAAGGAGGACGTTCGTGGGGAGCAGTCTGCCCTAGCAGCAGGGGAACAGCCC
>NW_008621770.1:8069-11780 GCF_000691845.1 Merops nubicus | reverse complement strand
TTAGCAACTGCTTCCAACCTAGAATCCTCTGTATTTGAAGTTTTCACAGCACTTAATGAAATGGAGCTTCCATAAGAATTGGAAATTTTTCATCTTCATTTTCTTCAAAATCCAGAGAGCTGTGTGAGAGGAAGAAAATAAATAGAAGGAAAGGAAAGGGAAGGGAAAGGGAGAGTTTGGATTTTCAAAGGTCTGAGTTTGCTCCTTCCTTCTGAATTGTTGTTTTATGATTAAACAGATACTGAAAGCATTTTTTCCTCCCTAGTTTAGATGTAAAGAAAATTGAAGACAAACTTTTCAATCACAATGAAGCATTCATCGCCACTACAACTGATCTTAAAGATTTCCCTTATTTACTATGAAAATCAGAAAGCAGCCAGAATGCTTTATTAGTAAGTCAAAAGCCTCAGACTAGTCTGATTTAAACATCTTCTGGATACAGTAAACTAATGCATCTTCTCCCCAACTTATGAATAAAAGAACTAAAAAGGAAAAGCCAAGCAAGTAAGTGCTTAAGAAAAATGTTTAAGTCCCCAAAAGCAAGTGGACCACCACCTTCCACGAAAAGTCATTTGAGAACATTCTCTGTGTCTTGGAAAAAATGTTCCACTCTACGTGCTCAGGGTAACAGCACCACACAGTAGTCAAACAAATTACTGGCCTCGCCAACAACTGAATAACTAAAACAGTAAGGCTGACTTAGAGAAAGACAAAAAAAAGAGCTTAGGGATCGATATGACCAATTCTTTGAGGTGAATTAGAAAGGGATATTATGTATCCATTTATAATAAATACATACTGGTGATTATCACCATTTAGAACACTTGCCCTTCACTTTGCCAGTCAAAGAAAGCACAGGCCATGAGTAACAGCCCTGTGATGATGTCTCACAAAACAGTCTGGCTGTCCAGATCAGCAAAGTCATGAATGGCTTAATAGAAACTGTACAAAAAAAAAATCACCAGTTTGAAAAGCAAAGAGAGTAAATAAAATGCCTTCGTACTCTATGTGATAACACCATTATTCCCATTTGTCACTTCCCAATCCTTTTTGCTCAAACCAAAAAACTGATTACAAACTTGGGACTAGGTGACAGTGGGAGCAATAATCCACGCAAAAGCATCCTCTGCCACATCCACATTGAAGAGTAGAAAACCTACAGCCAGTGATCATCAGCTGAGCTGTTTAGTCGATCTAAAATGTTAAGATCATGTATAAAGAGAAGAGCAATCTATACTAGATGAGTAGTATCCAAATCTGTCACTCATTTACTAGAAGCAGGTAGACTTATGCAGGCACTTAATGCCAATTTCAGCACTGAAAACGTCTTTCAGGGATGGGAAAGACTGCCTGAGAATAGGAAATGGTTTCCACAAGAAAGTGGAAGCGAAGCCTGGAAGGTTTGCAGAGCCTCTGTGGGATAGTAATTGCTGAGGCAAACTTAACCTGAACAGAGCACTCTGTTAAATAAATCAAAATGCAAGCTAATTCTAATTTTAATGTAGCCCTATAAACATATAGTTCCATATATTGAACTAAAGAACCCTTCCCTGTCCTCAGGGCCCACGGTTCCAACTGAGCTGGCATACTCCTATCTGGCACTGCACTGGCAGAAACACCTGAAGTACCATACCACCTCACCAGAGAGCAGCAGGCGCTCACTATAGGGTATTTAGGCTTCTAGCTCAAACCGAAGTATTGAAAAAGAAAAGCCATGCTAACACTTGCTCATTCATTTCATTGATTCTAAGAGGAGGTCTGACCCAGATTTTCCAAATCCCAAATTTTTAGTCTAAATGAGTGAAGGAGAAAGTTAATTTTGGAGGAAAGAAGAAAGGACACTCATTTGTGTCCTTGTAAAACGTCTCACTGCACAACCGTTTCTGAACCTTGAGCCACCACGTCCCATGTCCAGCTGAGAACACCAACAACCCATGTGTTGTTTTTCTGTGTTCACATTTCACATGCAGGGAAACGAAGCCTAAGTTACTAAACCTGAAGACTTAGCCCATACCAAACAAATTCTATAATTTAAACTTTTCGCAGCTTAATTATATGGAGAAACCATTAGACGTTGTAAAGAATTAGAGCACTTAACTGTTAAATATTAAGCACATGACCCATACCTAATGTAAAGTAAGTTTCTAAAAATGTCCTCAGAAAAATTTAGTAAAAAAAACAGGTGTAGGAGAGAATTCAAATGTGACCCATAAGGTCCCAGTATTTAGAAATGAATTGGGATCAGTTCATTCCTTTCCCATGGGTTAACTTGTATAAATGTAATTCTATGGTTTCATAAAACCAGGTCAAGTTTCTGTCCCTTGAGGTTCTTTGGCAATTTGAAGCATGGCAGCACTTTTTCCTGGCTACAAGTTCAAATCTGCATGCATTCTGGATTTGTGAAAGCAAAGGATTAGACATCCTGAAAGGACAGACCCATCCGATTACAGCACACCTTTCACATAGGAAACCACCTATGGGGGTGAAACCCAGTTTCACAAAACAGCATTTCAAACTAGTTGGATCTCTTTGCTTAAGCTGACCAAAATGCCTGCATTTTTCAACTCTGAAAAAACAAATATTTCTCTTTCATCTGCTGGCACACCAAATAAAAGAGCAGACGACCTTATCACATAACAATGCCAGCAGTTTTAATTGATGACATCCTTCTCCTTTAATGTCAAAACATTCTACTCATGTAGTCATACTTGGAATGTTTGTGAATACCTGCATGTTTCATAATGTATTCTATAACTATTATTTTATTACCTTTTAAGATATCATTGTATAAGACGCAAGACAAAATCATAGAAGGGGTCACCAGAAAAGATGAAACCTGTAACTAGCAGAACCACACCAGCACAGGCTCAGCAGCTAAAATGCCATGGAGGCTCCACTCCTTCAGAACTACCTGAAATTACTGTGATCCACAGTAGAACGGGTCAAGTCTGACCATGCAGCTGAACAGCACAAATCCACCAGTATGTGACCATACTCTTCCTGGGTCTACTGAAGCTTCCCCCACCTATGTAATGGGTATAGTGGCCACCTTCACAAAGGCATCCTCTAATGCATGCCTCCAACTCCGTTTGCAGGCCAAAGGCCAGGAGGCACCAAGGACTGCCCCATCTCAGCTCATAGGCAGACTGATCTCTGCAGGAACCGACACGGGGAAGGGGGAGGTTGTAACAACAGAATCAACGGCAGAGGAAGGATTACGGATAAAGAAATTCAGGGTCTTTAAGGAAATTACTTTCTCAGTGTGTACACCTGAGATCTGCATGCTATGGAGACAGGCTGCTTCTTCTGAAGATAAATTCCACCTCCCAATCTAAATGATTCTATGATCCTACGCTACCGGAATGATGCCAGAACAGCTCTGAATGGTAAAATCTGTTGAAAGTTTATTAATTCTTCACCACGTCCCACCTGTTGTACCTTGAGGTGGCCTCAAGCCAATCCAACAGCTGTGGCTATACCCAAACATCTCAACTGAAAATCTCATTGATGCCCTCTCCAGGAAATGTTATGACTTCTTCCTGAAACAGTTTGCAAATGTGCTCCTGAAACAGCTATATGCTGTTAAATTAGTACTTCTAATAATTTCTAATTTTCCTCATAGCTTTGCAAAAATGTGTTTTATAAATAGCTACAATTTAAACTGTAAATTACTGTAGCAGTAATACAGCATTATTGTGTTACCTGTATTTT
>NW_008621770.1:240-8038 GCF_000691845.1 Merops nubicus | reverse complement strand
TTCCGCAGGAAATTAATTCTGAAGGTAATCAGTAGAATCATAAGCCATCTACAATAACCAATAAGGTTAGATTAAATAATTCAGTAGCATTAAGTAACAGCTTAAGCAACAAAAAAAAACCCAAAAACCAATCAAACAAATAAAATGACCCAACTGATCCTGCTTTGAATTAGAACACAACAAAACATGCAATAGAATCGTGGCATTTCTCTTTATTGATAAGATACAGCCACACATACACAAAAAATAAAAGTCCTACATATCACATACACCGTAAGGACTGTTCCAACAAGCTAACAGAAATACATTTAGAAAAAAGAGAACATAAGACTTTTCCCTTGTATCAGTCCTTATTATACACTTAATACCCCCTGAAGTATTTTCCTTCCCCCTCCTTTTTTTATAGCTTTTAAGCAGAAATTTAAGGAAATAGAAAACAATTGGAAAATGGTTTCACTTCCCTCCCACAAAACTATTAGTTAGTATCAGAACCAAAACGTGAAAAGTGACAGCCATGGCACGCATCTTGGAAGTGCCCATTCCCTTTGAAAAGGGACAGGTTGCTTCTGCGCTACAAAAAGAAACACAAAAAAATCCCAGAAGGGGGTATGAAGCCACAGGTTATACCAAATTCTGATATTCACTCACACCAAAATGTTGCCCCAGTTCCCTAAAATTAATTAATATGAAGGAAGATGATGCTCACAAAAATGCTTAAAAAGGCATTATGAATCTATTTTATGCAACAAGTGTGAATTTACAGGACAGCAAATTTAAAGCATTTTTCAATGCTTTCAAACTGTCCCTACAAATGCAAGGAAGTATATACAGTAAAACAGCTATCTACCAAAGATGTCAACTGCTTCTTTTATAGCAGTTCCAAATATACTTTGCATATGCTTGGTTTAAAAGATGCATGTAGGCTATTGAAAGCAACAGGACTATCCACATTTTTAAAGTTAAGCATATGGTTTAAAACCACAGCATTTTTATTTTAATGTAAATAGCTAAGTCCTACAGGTGACCTTCTCCAAGAAAGAAAGTTTTTAACAGCAGGTCAGAAGACTGGAAACAAATTATATGCTTTGTAAAGACAGCACCTGCATCCGTTAAAACATGATATAAAACTAATTAAAATATTAAGCTTATACTTTTACTACATTTGGAAAAGTATCCTTTAAAAATAGTAGCTTTAGTAATGTTTTTTAAAAAATGCACAAATTACTAATATACACTGACTAGATTCATCACTGATAAAAATGTAATGCAGTTTGCACGTCTCTTAAAGAGACAGTAATTATAACCCAAACAGAAAATTATGATCTAGCTCTTTAATTAAAAAATAACAATTAATAAGTATGAGAACAACAGGAAATCAAAGTTACAAAAGACGTAATTAAATAGGAATAGAATACATGTTTTTATATTACCTGTTCCCCTTTATAGTTTATTTAACTACTTTATTTTTGATCCCTTACAACTGTTTAATGTAAGAAGAAAAAGCACATCATTTCCCCGAAGTAAGATGTTAAAATAATTTCTATCAGACAACAATTTGTAAATACAAGTGTATTTTGAGAGACGTACCCTGAACTGTCCAAATGTAAAATACATACTTGTCCTCAGTACAGTATTGTTAACAAGTGCTCTAACACCAGCGTTATGCAGAGTTATGAACTTCAATCATGATATCCTAATGTTACAAATATATTTTAGCTGTCAATTACGCTAAAATGTTTGCAGCAATCCCACATACTCCCCTTCTTCCCAGCCCCATCCAATTCCAGCATGTAATTCCTGTTATTTTGCCAGCCAGGGAGTCTGCACACGCACCTATGTGTGGCTCACACAGTTAGTCATACAATCTAAGGAACAAATTAAACGTAAAAAACAAATGTCTTTATAGTTAAGGTGTGTTTTCTTTCAGTATTTTTAGTATCATATGAAAGTATAATGTGAATAAAAAAAACTAGACTGAAAGCTTTGATTGGACCCAAGCATTTTGGATCAAAGGGAATTTAGGCAAAATTTAGCCATTAGGCTAATTTAGAGAAAAATTTTATAAATTCTATGGATGAATAAAATTTTATAACCAAAAGACGCTCTTATTTTAATAGAAAAAGAGTATCCAGTTAGTGTGGCAAGGTGCACTGGGAAACTTTACTTGCACCTGCTCCCACCGTTTCTACACTAAGGATACTTTCAGCCTTCCAATGGACATAAAATCCCACTGTTTTGATACTTGTAACAAAAAAAATATATTTCTTTTTTCACACTGAAATAACTTTCTTCACGGCAAAGATGTAAAGTATATGAGATGCCAACAAAATATTTAGAGTAAATAAGTTTTGGAGTGAACAGAATACCTTTAATAAGGATAATGAACAGAAAGTTATGTATGTGTTATCCACACAAGTATTCTCAGGGGTTCACATTAGAAACTTTGGACTGTTTTATTATAACAAAAGCATAATATTAAGAATATGGGGGGGGGAAGTTTATACTATTTTGGAAAAATTACTCCTAATAAACTGTGTGGATACACACAATTTTCAAGATCTCTTCATGCAATTCTGCAAATTGTATTGTATATATTCATACACCTGCTGCAGGAGGATGTTGGCTCTAAATGTAATTATCACAAAAGATGATTTAAAGCAACGTGGACTGAAATACATTTCGTGATCCATTTCCTCAATCACAACTCACTCAAGCAGTTTCATTAGTTTTGGTGAATGTATCCTGAACTGTCACACTGGGTCCTTTCAGTCCAATATCCCATGTCTAAAAGAGACCAGCAAAAAATCACAGGACAGCATGCAAATATACACTATTTAGGGAGTTATCCTTCCCTGGTGTAGTTTCTCAGATCATTGCTATCAGTGATTCAGAGTAAAGAATTCCAAACTGGGATGTAACTGTATGGTCAAAAGCTGATCCTTCCTCTCAGGAAATTCACTGACAGCATTTTTTTACTGTACGCTATGGAAAATACATTACTATGCTTTTACTAACTTCCATTAAAAAAAAAAAAAAAAAAAAAGTTCAAAACAGCTCACAGTTGCTCATATTTAGTGCTAAAATTCTATATTTAATATACTGTATCTCGATATTCTGTACTGCTTATGAAATTAAACACCAGCACTTGTTAGGAGATGCCCCATATCAACACCATACCAGACAAATAAGCAGAACATAGTGGCTTAAGGATAAAGCTACTCCTCAAAACAACCTGGATTTTACGATTTCAAGTCACAGACATACCCTGATTCTAAATACAAAGATTTCTGGTTTATGTTTCAGGATTTTTGAAAATAATGTAAATGATAATGGATAAAGAAGAATTCTTCCTTAATGCACACTGCAAAAATAATCTATATATGAATTAACTCTCTGGATCATAATAGCTTTTTGCAGATGACTCTTAAGCTCTATCATTTAAACACGTATTTAGGCAACTAAAAATTTACTGTCAATTCATATTATATCAGCCCACATTATGGTGCTGTTACAGTATGCACATTTAAAGATTATTGAAAAAATTATTGTTCATGTGCAGTATATAATTTGCAAAACGTTAATAACTATTTTAAAACAATGAATGGAATTAACTCATAATGCAAAGCAGATGCCCCAAACGTTATTTTTAAAACAAAACATATTTAACTTATAAAAGAACAAAGAGGATCTAAATCCAGTCCTGTTGCTTAAAAACGGATAGGCATCATGGTTATTTCGGACTACTGATTCACTGACTGGTATATTTTTGATAAAACTCAGTAATTTCTTACTACTCCCTCTGCTATCCGGCAGTCAGAAGTGAATTTTTAGAGCTAAACTTGTAAAGCTCTTCCACAAAGACGCAATGCTGGCAACGCTGAAGGAGATTTACCTGTACCAGTCCAGCAGAGATTGCAGGAATAATTTAATGTATGTACGATATAGGTCAAAAGGAAAATATCAAAAATCAGTCCAGTGTATGACAATTCTCTGCTCTATATGCAATTCACTTTAGATGATGAATCACAGTGATAGGCAAAAACAGCCGTCTGGAACTATCTAGCAACAGGAGAAAACAGAAGAAATACTAAATGGCAGTCAAGTAAAATTATCATTTCCAACAAACATTTGGAACATGCTCCAGACTACAAAATGCGAGGCAGACAATTAGAAAATAAGACTACTCTGCATGCATTTTGGTTTACAGTGCTGAGGGGTGGTGGAGAAGAGCAGGAAGCGGGGGAGCAGCGGCCCCCACGAACCGGCCCGTAGGGGGCACGCTGTGGGGCACTCCCTCCCGGTGCCCCAGGGGGACCAGCAGCCCCAGGCACCCTGCCTGAAGCTCCAGAATGACAGCAGAGGCCTAAAATCAAACCGAGCATCGAAACAGAGACAGCAGGGGCTTGTGGAAATAAAAAAGAATTAAAACTATTTGCTGTGCTTTCACACAGTCCTTCTCCTAAGGAAAGCTGATATGAAACTGTCAACAAAACTGTATATTTTGATATCAACTCTAGCTACCACTAAAAAATCTCTTAGAAAAAAACAAAACAAAACAAAACAACACACCACCAAACACAAAACTTTTATGTTTAAACAGTCACAGCTGTAAGATAAAGGAGGAGTTAACACAATTGATTACTTGAGGAAAATCTTGTGAAGAAAACGTCCCAGTGCCGGCGAGGAGCAGCCCCTCAGAGCCTGCACGGGAACACAGCACCGGCAGCGCTGCACAACGGCCACCAGCGCTCACCTCAGCGGGGAGAAGCTTCCCCCTCCTCAAGTATCAGCTGCTGGGCTACTGCCAGGGACCCACTATCAGTTTAAAGGGATAAACAGGCTGTTCTGCTGTAGTAAGCATGGTGCAGAGTTCTCAGCTTCTAATTTATAATATTTACCAATAAATAAATACCATAAGATGGACATTGAAGTTCTGTTGTTGTGGGCGGCTGGAGTCTTTTAGGGTTTTTTAAGTCTGGAGGAAGCCACCTCCAAATGTTTTACTCTTTATAGCTGCTGCCATTTATCCTCTGGCCTTGCAGAAGTCATCTCTGCATGTAAAACCTCCCATATTTCTGATGATTGTATTTTAGTAATATGTGGCAAGAAGGAAGGTCATCAATATAAACCACAGATACTACGTATTTGACATTCATTCCAGCTGCACTTGCTGACCTGTCATTTAAAATATCTATGATCTGTACTAACCTATCTGGTTGAGATACTCCTTTACTTAATACAAACAGAAAAAAAAAAAACTGTGCAAGCGTGCAGAATTCAGTAAACAAGCACATCCTAGGTCCACATAATTTGAGAGGAGCAGAAGTTAGCAAAGAAAGACTGAATAATTATCATGTAAGACAGGCTTTGAAGAGAATTGTTTCATGTTCGGCATCTTTCCCCTTTATACTACAAAATCAATTAGGTTGTTTACCAAAACTTGTAAATATCTTCCAAACAGTGCAAATAATTCCCTGCATTAAGTATGAATGTCAATGAACTCATTCAAAATCATCTTCAAATGTCAGAAAGGATTAACATAGCCTGGCCACAGGAGGGAGGTCACAAGAAGGCACATGCTTTTAGCCTTTACTCAGGTGGGCACGATCCACAGCCAGCCTAAATCTAGGGGAAAACTCCACGAAGGGACCCAGCACGGTAAAATTCCACGACAAGTGCTCAAAACACAAGAGACCAGAAACAATCTGGGATCAATATCTTCCAGGTCATTAATCCTAGGCAGGTGACATCCAGCACACAGTTCGCTACTCTGTTTCACGCACACATTCAAGAAACCTGACTCGATTGGCATCTAGTGGCTTTAAATATTTTCCATGTTTTGCCCTTCCCCTTCCCCTGTTTGTTTGGCATATGGCTTTCTAGCATCCCATTAATGTCAAACCGTTTAATCGGAATGTAAGCTAAATGCACAGTTTGCTATTTCCTGGATTTCTGTTTGGCGACCAGCGCTTTTTATGAGGAAAATAAAAGCAAAGGTCAGTATGACCAGAAAAGAAAAGTCATCTTCCATAACGGAAGCTTATTTTTCCAGTGAACTGATACAGAAGCCTAATTTAGAAAAAGGTCCTTTAGTATCATGTTATTATTAGTAGTATCACAAATAAACACAGAAACCAATTCACTTTACAGACCTCCACATCAAGCATTCAATAGAAAATCCCTTGGTGTTTTATTGATTTTTGTTTTATTGATTTTTTTAAATAGCAATATCACAGTTAAAATGTATCATTTTGGTGAAACACGTCTAAAACTTTTCCATCTCGAAACAAGTTATTACAAATTATTTCCACAGCAACTGGCAGCTAACGATTCAATCCATTTAAAGAACAACAAAGTAATGGCTTTATTTGGATGCCTTTTTTGATTAAATAACTTATTAACCTTGATGAAGCCTTCCAAAAAGGGATTAGCATTATTCGAGTGCATCAGCTGATTATGAGACAAATATAACAGGGATAAGATGCCGGTTCAAAATTTTTCAATCTGATGAGTATAACAATTTCCCTGCTAGGATGGAGTTGGCTCTTACAGCTTCCATCTCAGCAGTAAGTGTCCACCCAGGATACAAAAAGACATCACCCGGCTGAAGTAACGCAGTAACTGAAAGTCTGGAAAGGTCGCTTCAATCACTAAACCGAGTAGATCAAAATACCTTGCGTAATTACTGTAACGTCAGAAATAATTACAAATAATTAATTTCTAAAGAAAGAAGAATCAGAATGACATGTTTTGGATGGGAAATCCAGAAAGTAAATACAGATTTATCTTCTGATGATATAATGCATTTTGACCAAAACTCACTGACCCACTTTGCTTTATTCGTCTATACTGTAATAATACATTTTGCATACCTATTGTATATCCTTTCCATTAAGTTATTTGCTTAATGGATGTACTAATAAGTCTACTGCAATTAGGTTTTTTAAGGGTCAAATCCTATCCACTTCTGAACCCACTACTGTAATTTCTCCTACGCTGGATGGTAACACAGCAGACCTCAGAAGCAGCTGAAACACGGCCGATTCTGTGCTGTTGACATAATCAACCCATGTTACAACCAGACTGCCAAACCCTTTTATAACCGTGCCAAGTCCAGGAATTGGTGTCCCCGTGCTCTCCTTCCCCAAGAAAGTTTCTCTGTTTTTTAATTTCAAATGTTCGATTACCATTCACACAATATGACCGTGGCAAAATAAAACTTCCATCCGTTTATTTTAAGGACCAAGTCTTGAAACTGGTACAGAGTTGTTACAAGTTACATGCCACATACACACACACACTGCCCTCAAAAAAAAAGTCTAAGAGCACCTATTAATATTCATGTTGATTCCACATGAAACAACAGCAGAGTTACCCGAGTAGCTACAGTTAAGTCAGCGCTTGGAAGTTATTCCAGGCTGTTTTGTCCTGCTGCCCTGCATATTCAAGAACTTCTAAACTCCCATCTAGCAACAGCTACTGCCGAGTAAGTGCTCCGCTTCGCCTGGCTCTGTGCTAATCAGCCCAAACTACCCCAGCAGAGCCAGGCAGGGGGCAAGGAGGGAATGTCACATCCCCCGCCGCTGGGGAAGGGAAGAAGAAGGGGAAGGGAAGGAGCACGGCATCGCGTGGGGTTAATTCCCCACGTGCTGGCTGTTGCAGCACGTCGAAATCTGACAATAGGAAAGTGAAACGAGCCCGCTCTGTTTATTTGCGTATACTGAAAGTAACACCGGGGCTTTGTCCACGACCTCGTCCAGGTCGAGCCCTCGCTCCGGGAGAAGTTCCCACCGCGCCC
>NW_008621770.1:0-209 GCF_000691845.1 Merops nubicus | reverse complement strand
GCCCCGGTGCGGCAGAACCAGAGCCCCCCCGCCCCCGCCCGGGGCAGGGGGAGCCTCCGGGAACTGGAGGCGCTTCCGACCGCTCTGATCTCGGGGTCACGGCAGTTATGCGATCCCTTCTCCTTATCGAGCAGATTCAGCCCTGTAGCCTACAGATTGAGAGATAACAGCCCCACGCTCTCGCCCTCAGTTGCAACGCAGGCTGCTAT
>NW_008621769.1:0-7209 GCF_000691845.1 Merops nubicus | reverse complement strand
ATAATAATAATAATAGCTTAACTTACCTACATAGATAAAAAATTGGTTTCTCTTTTTTAAATTAGTTCATACTATTCAAAAGAAAACTCTGAGGGAATTTTTAACTTATTGCTGTAGAATTTCTGTGGATTTATGCTCCTAGGAAAGTTTTCAGGTGTCAGGCCACTATTCTTGTACCTGGGATCTGTCCACTCCTCAGCAAGCCCGAAACTAAACTACTGCTGAAATAAATGACAGTAACTTTGGGCGCTGAAAGGAACCATCTGGTGGAGATGAGACTAGCAGATGTGCTTTCACTGTTAGTACCTCAATCCATGTACTTAAGAATTGCACTGCTCTATACCTCCTTGCTCATCTGCTTATTAATAATATAGCATTTCTGTTCTTGTAGTGCTGAGGGATCCCATTCATCATGCTGGGCCCTGCATAGTGCCAGATGTAGCCTCCAAGCACTAAAGCTTTAATGCTCCAGTGACCTCTGTCCACCAAACTTGGAAGAAAATGAAGTACAGGACCAAGTCCTAAAGAACTGAGACAAACAACTGCTCTCTGAATGGGACAGAGTAATATCGATCCACACAGGGAGTAAGTAATAGCAGGAAGAGAAAGCAAGATTCTTTTAAGTGCTGCACCTATGTATTAATTGCCAAACCACCTCTCCTCCTAAACAGATGGGAGCAAATATTACTGCTTCCTGCTGTGTCTTCAGGACACACTGTCTGATCACAGTTTCTTTGGGTCTTCCATTATGAAATCAAGCTAGGCAATATGATGTAACGAGCACATCCATAAGTTCTTACACTATGACTGTTTAATCAATCCTTTGTGTAGCTTGGTGTTCAGAAATCAGAAATGAGTTATTTGATTGTGGAGTCTCAGCCTTGGAGAGGTTTAAAAGCTGTCTGGACATGGTCCTGGGCAAACGGCTCTAGGTGGTCCTTCTGGGGCAGGGGCTTGTACCAGATGAGCTCTGGAGGTCTTGCCCAACCTCAATCAGTTTGTGATTCTGTGAATATCTGAGACTGCTTCCTAACCATCAGGGAGAGAGCTCTAACTGAAGTTGCTGGGACTCTACTGGAACAGGACTACTGAGTGTTGTAAAGCAGACTGTACTATGGTCACTTAACAGTCAACGTCACTGTTTCAGTTTGTGTGATGCTTCATGTAATGAGTTATGGTCCTACCCAAAGCTGGTGGTGAAGTTGTACCAGTATTTGATCATCCTCATATTTTGCCAGCAGTGATGGAGCCCATGTCATGGAGGAACACAATTCTGGCTGCCAGGACACTCAAAGCAATGGTGTCTCTTGTCTTGCTCCATTAGAAGGGACTTGGCTGAGGAATTTGTGGTGGATCGGTTTGCAGGAATTATAAACTAAAGGTTTCTCCCACACGTAGCCAACCTTCCCCTCCCTTTTCTACTCAGGAATGGAGACATGACATGATTTTATTTGCATAAAATTAGAAGCATTGGATAAACCTTTCCTGAAAATACCAGGAGATACTGGTTTGCTAAGCCAGACTGCTTCCTTGTTTAAAAGTAGATGGCATAAAGGAAATCAGTGGGTAGGTTCCATGCAAGACACATCGTTGCAAACACAACTTCTTCAGGTCTGGAGGCAAAAAGGGGATTTGGTGGGAGTCCTTTATAAAAGCTGCACCTCCTAGTAACTCTAGACTGAGCTCGTTTGTTCTTGAATCCATGGCACAATGAGACTTCCACTACTGAGATTTCAATTCATTATTCCAGTGTTAAGAGAAAATATCAAATTGATAGACTCATTTTAACAGGGAGATACTATATAATATTAGGCACAATCAGAAAGGTTAAACATTTTCTGGAAAGAAATGGAAAAATCATTTCAGTCAGTAATGATTCCACTACATATTCCTCAGAGTTGCCAGCTACAGTGATGAGAGATCAAGTGTGAGGGTTTTTGGTTGATCCTGTAATGTCCCAACACCTGGAGGTGAGACTCTGATCTTATTTTCATTCACTTACAGTAAGGAGGGGAAGTGAGAAATTTCAAGTAGCTCAGAAACAGTAATAAAACATGAGACTAGATGAAGGAAAACAACCCATGAAGACCCATTTTTATCTGCTTGCTTTCATTCCCTCAAGAATCATGTGATTTTTTCAGGCACCCCTTTGACTTTTATTGTTACAGTGCTGTTCTGGCTTGTGTGTTAAAGAGGCACGACTGAAAATGATTCATAGTAAAGTAGATCCCAAGAGCTGAAAAGGATAACCATACTCACTCAGTGGATTGAGGAATAAGAAAGTTCAGGATGAGAATTTTTTTCAAGAAGGTCAAGGACTAGGCTGGTCAGAGCTTGGCTGAGCTAGCAGTCCAAGATTTGTCGTTGCTGGTACAGTTGTGGTTGAAAGCTCTCCCCTTGTCTCAAGGACTGTGCAAAATGATGGGAGAAGATGATGGACGCACACTTGCTTTCTGCTCTGTGCTGTGATTCAGTAAGGTGAGCAGGAGTGAATTATGGATGCTCTTTTGATTGGTTTGCAACGATCTTTTAATGGTACTGAGACAGTGTGAAGTTACAGTGTATTGATTTTCTTTTGTCCATGAAGTAATTTGTAGAAGTGGAGATTTATTTTCTCCCTCGTGTTTTCTGTGAGGCTAGGAGGCAGCGAGACCAGCTGGTCTCCCAGTTCTATGGACAGCACATTCTCTTGTGCTCTGAGTATCACTGGATGCCAGGGAACCCAGTGCTCAGGGAGAGCAGAGCTGGCACGGGTGACTTCTGTGGCCTCATGTCCACCACTGGCAGGCAGTGATATTATCTGCTAGGTCAAAACTGCTCCAGCTGCAATCCAGGGAACATTTGACCTTCCAGCTCGCAGACCAGTGACCCCATCTTGGTAGATCTTTCCTTCAAGTGAGCACTGCTTCTCTGAAGATATTTTACAGTTGGTGTTTTTGTTTTTGTTTTTAATGAATTTTGCACATTTTGGGACCAGCAGCACGAGTTATTCTGACCCTGAACAGGAGCTAATATAGGTTCTGGTTTCCAGCTGTACCCTGTCACTGCAGAGAAAAGGAAAACAGATTGAGGCAGCAGCTATTTTTCATCAGGATCATCTGCAGGCTAGGACAGGAAGAGCTGGCTGGCATGACTATCTTTTATTTTTCTGCACAGCTTGAAGATTTCATGGACATCACTCCTCTTCCATCAGCAGGTTTAAGGAGCAGACACTGATTTCAGTCTCCTCAACAAGACTCTTGTGCCCTTCTGCCTGGCCTGGTTTCACATAGTTCAAGCAAAGATCTGGAAGCCAGAAGGTGACATTTTGATCACTTTGGCCATCTGCAGATTACAGACCATAACTTCAAGTTAAACTAGGCCATAGCTTTTAAAAATAAAGATCAAACCTTCAGCTCTGACTTAAGACCAATTCTGAGAGTGTTTCATGCTTGACTAGGCTGATCCACTGATGGACTGTTAGGGTTCATTTTGTGTTAGTTTAGCAGGCAGGAGCAACAGCCACAGCTTAGATTGCCTCAGTGACAAACCCTAAGAAACAATCCCTAAAAAAAAAAAGAGCTTGATGTGAAACTATAAGGAAGGAGGAGGCCACAGATGCAAAAACAGGAGAGAGAAAATGCTTGAGCATATCTATGCTGCTGAACACTGAAGCCACAGTACACAAGATAGTTTGTGTACTTGTACATCCAAGATAGTTTGGATGTTTGAATAGTGTAGCTGCAGCAGTACAGTGCTGTGCCTGGGATAGTGATCTCCTAAATCACCTCCATGGGGCTCCAGGTCTCTTCTGTGGCTAGGTTGCTCCTACTGCCTGAATTAGCTGGGCTGTCAGTGCTGCATTCCTTACTTACACCATCTCCTTTGACATTCACCAGTAGGTGCTTCCAGGCTGTGCACAGGCACAGTGGTAGATTTTGTGGGCATCTCAGTAGTGAATTTTAACAAAAGGGATGAAAGGGATTATGGGGTAGGTTTGTGTGTGGATGGAGGACTTCCTCAAAGCCTTTGGAGCTTCAGAGGAGAGAGCATGAAGATGCTTGATGGAGCTTCTACCAAAGGTTGAGTGGAAGTTGGTGTTAAAGACCAGCTAAAAATGAGATTAGATCTTGTCACCCTAAATGAGAAACAAGAAGCCTTGAAGCAGTGCAAAAAATTTTGCTTGATAGAAAGACTGAAAGAGAAGGGCAACAAAAATCAACACCACTGGTGTGCTAACACTGAAACTGAGATTCCCTCTTACTTCTGTGGTTATATAGCTTCACCCTCCATGTGCTGGCTCTTGTTATATATAAGACTGCTAGGTCAAGAGGTCCTCAAGCTTCAAATCTTTCATCCCAGGAAATGATCCTTGAACTTCTGCTTTCCAGCACCTTTCTCAAAGCATGTCCTACTAAATGACATTTCAATGACAGTGTGGCATTATATTTCCGATTCCTAAATAAGCCCCGACCATTTTTTCAACTACCAAATCTCTTTTCCTCTGCCACTGAAGATCATGAAAAGCTATTTGTCCATTTTGCTTCTGAAGTCTTTTCAGAGTAACTGGTTTTCCATTTGCATGTTTCCTTCTTGTAAACACAATCCAGATGTTCCAGCTGAATGTTCATGTGGTTCTACTGAAACAGACTTTGTGTGTGGTTTACTAAGAACTCCTGTGCTTTGTCATTCACAAGAATCCTGCTGATCTATGAATAAGCCAAGATAAGGCCATATTATCTTGACCAATAGAAATAATCCCTTCCTGTTTTCCTCTGATTTTAGACTATAACCACTCTGAACCAGTTTTCTTTTGACAAGTGCCAGCAAAACCTACTGGGAGATGCTTATCACTGGTCCCACTGCACACTCCCAACAGAGCCTGTTACAGCCTCCTGGCTGCAAACTCCAGCTCGGCAGAAACACTTGCTTTTGACTACAGAGATCTCCAGTGTCAGCCAAGGATGTGGATATCAAACCTGTGCACGTTTGGTGCTGCCAGCAACACATCATAAATAATAGTAATGGAGTGTAATTGCTCATCAAGCCAAATCATAGCCTGGAGTGCTCCATCTGGCCAAACTCCCCTTGACATCAGTGGGAGCTTTGCCAGCAGATGTGCAACAGGACTGGGGTCCACAAGCAGTGGTGCCACAAAGGAAGAACTGGAGCACCACTGTTGGGGGCTGATGCAGATCCCCTTGAAACTGCTGGGTTCCTTTGCACGGCTTTAGAAGACTTTAGCTGAGTTCCCTCGTGTTACACAGCTTCCCAACCTAGCACGGCTACATCTACACAGGAGTTATCCCAGATGGAGCACGGAGGAGGAGGATTCCTGGCACTGAGTGATGGGATTTTAAATTTAGAGGGGAGATGTAAACTCCTTTTTGTTGGGTCTTAACAAGTGGTGTGTGCAGGGGTGACTTGAGACTCGAATATGTCCTACAAGCCTGCCTTTTGCAGGGCACAACTGAAAAAACCCACTTGCAATTGGTACCGAGGAGCATGGAGTCCCTGGTGAAAGGGCTTTAAAAGCCCAACAAGCTGCTGTGCCTGCCCATCAATCACCTTTTGCTACCTGACACTGGTACAACCCTTTGCAAGTGAAAATAATTTACTGCTTTCTCCCTCTCCCTGTGAAAATTATTTACCATTCCCATTTTGATGCCAGCGTTTACTGTTGCGGTTCAATACTGCGCTGTACTGGTTAGCTATAAATTTTCTTCCCTTCCCCTTTCTCCTCTCACCTCTTCCTGCGTAGGGCTGGGGTGGAGGTTAAGCGCAGGGTGTCAGCTGACGTAAGTGCTCTATTCTCGGTGCCCCATACATCCTCGCTAATGCTTACAGCTCCCCCGTGGCAGGGGGAAGGATCATCCCTATTGTACTGAGGCAGAACAGGAGCCGGAGAGAGATAAATGGCCTAGTTAGCAAAACTTCCTAGCCTCCCACAGCCCTCCTTGGGAATACAGCTAGAAATGACATTCAGATGATGCTGATAGATGCTGGCCGAGCTGGGAGCAGGGCGTGTGCGCTCCCGGGGCCGTGCTCAGGCCAGCGACAGTGCCATGGGGATGTCGCTAACCCGCGCTGGCCACTGACGCCACAGCCGTGTGGGCGAGACACCCCGCTGCCTGCTCACAGCTGCTGGGGGACACAGACCTGGGGGTCCTACAGGCTCCAGACGGCATGGTGACTGAGACATATTGATGCTGGAGCTTGCAGAGCTGAAGGCAGAGGTGGTTTTTCTTTTCTGGCACACAATCTGCTGAATTTGGACCCTCAGAGGGTCAACTATAGAAGTGTAAACAGCCCTTATTCTACCCAGGAATGCAATGACAGAAGTGTCGTTTCTGAGTGACCTGCAACATCTCCAGTAGTGATATATAGTGTGGCCATTATACATAGTGGTGTAGTAAGGCCCCTGGGGCGGGTCCAAAAGTCATCTCCAGGAGCTCTCTTTGCATCTGTTGTCCTTCCTGGTGTGTGAAATAGCCAGATCAGAAAACCTTTGGGGAATGGAGCAGGAGCAGCTAGAGTGGGTGGCAAATCTGCCTGAGTCTGAAAGGGCTCTTGGGTATCTTGGCATCTTTTCAGGAGATACCAGGAAAAATCCCCCATTTGGAGGAGGAGCAATTCTGATGAAAAACAAAACAGCTATCTGTAAGGCTTTGTCTTTTTAAAAATTTGCTTTGTTGTTATTGTCTGGCAAGAAAGAAAGGCTGTTAGATCCTTTATATCCTCCCCAAGTGTAGCTATGTGAATGCTCAGCCCTGCACACAGGTTTTCAGCTAAGAGTAGCTTTAAGAGGAGGTGGGGTGTCTCAAGTGTGGTGTGGCAGAAATCCCAGCGCACCAAGGGTGCAGGGCACACAAACACTGTCTCTTCCCATCCTCCTTGCAGCCAAAAAACTTAAAGGAAAAGGATACAGGGCTCGCAACCACATCCTTCAGGATTTAGGTCAGAGGCTGGACAGGGATGCTGGTTCACACGGAAAGAAACGAGTGGGGAGTTCTTGGATCCGGCGGGTCAGGGCAGACCCCCCCCCCGGGGCTGCAGCTGGATTTGGGCCCCGGCGCTGCCCCTGCGAGGAGCCACGCGTGGTGGGCGTGTGGGTGAACCCGAGTCCGGGCTGGGGCAGAAGCAGCATCTCCCGCCAGAGACCCGTGAAAAAGCGGCTCCCCGGCGGGCCTGAGGGCTGCCCGGCATGCTGTCCCCCCTGCCCCCCATTGC
>NW_008621768.1:3044-6694 GCF_000691845.1 Merops nubicus | reverse complement strand
CTTTGCAGGGACGTGGGCTCAGCTCGGGCACAGGCAGCAGCCACGCTGGCCACAGTGGCAACGGGAGGCCGGGCTTAAGAAGGCTCCGAGCACCGGTAGCAGGGCCCCGGGCAAGGCACCAGCACCATGTTCAGCCGCTCGGGATACCAGGCTCTTCCCCTGGGAGACTTTGACCGCTTCCAGCAGTCCAGCATCGGGCTCTCTGGGGCTCAGAAGGGCTTCTTCTCCTTCGGATTCAAGGAAGACCCGCTGGGGGCGGCTGGGAGTACCGCAGGTGAGTCCCAGATTTAGAAAGGCGTCGCTGCCTTTTCCTCTTATTGCCACTTTTGCTGCAGGGTGTCACGCTGGCCGGGTGCTCCCTGTGCTGCCGGCTTCCCTGGGGTGCAGGGTGCATGGAGGGAGAGCCTTGGATGGGGGTTCACGGGGAGGGCAGTGAGGTTTGGAGCAGGTACATCCTCCTTTCGCTCCCCTGCAGACTCCTCCCAGGGTTGGCTGTCCTGGATCTGCCATGGGATTATCACCTTCTTGGTCTTCTTGCTGATGGTGCTCACCTTCCCCATCTCAGGATGGTTCGCCTTGAAGGTAAGGGAGGAAAGCAGGCAAGGAGTGGGATGACAACCCATCCTCCATGGGGAGGACCGTTCCTGGCTGTCCCTGGTCCCCACAACTCCTCCTGGCACTGCAGGAGCCAGGGTTTTGCTTCTGTCTCCATCTAAACCTCCCCGTTCCAGGTTGTTCCCACCTATGAGCGAATGATCATCTTCCGCCTGGGCCGCATCCGGGCGCCGCAGGGACCTGGTGTGGTCCTGCTGCTGCCCTTCATCGACCACTGGCAGCGAGTGGATCTGAGGACGAGGGCCTTCAATGTGCCCCCTTGCAAGGTGAGCTGCCTTGGGCCCCAGGGCAGGATGGAGAGACATCTCTAAAATACCCAGAGCAGGTGGATTTGGGCATGGTCTGACCCTCGGTGCCATGTAGGGACCCAACTTTCAGTTCCTCCATCATCACGGGAAGGTGAGGGGGTGGGTTGTAGCTGGTGCTGTGAAGCCAGAATCTTCACCTGCCTGCAGCTGAAAAACTCTTCTGGACTTTGTACGCCTTGCTCAATGGGTGTTTCTGGCTGAAGGCATCTCAAAACCATCAATCCCTATCCTTTCCAGGTGTCTTTCTGTAACAGCCCTGTGCTGGAAACTGTCCTCACCATTCAGACAAGTCCAAACTTAATTATTTGGGTTGGATTTGTTTCTAATAACCCTCTTACTAAAGAGATCTAGAGCTGGTTGCCTGCTGGGAAAGAAGTGAATGCCTCTGCACACAAGGGTTGGGCCATGGGGCAGAGAGGGGGAGAGGTCCTGACTCCCCTCTGCCCCAGCTGACCTCCAAGGATGGGGCGGTCATCTCCATGGGTGCCGACGTCCAATTCCGAGTGTGGGACCCTGTGTTGTCCGTCATGATGGTGAAGGACCTCCTTGCAGCCACCCGGATGATGGCGCAGAACGCCATGACCAAGACCTTGGTGAAGAAGAGCCTCCATGAGATCCAGGTGGAGAAGCTGAGGATCGGGGAGCAGCTGCTGGTGAGGACTGCCCCAGCCCTGTGCAGAGCCTCCCAAGCACGCCAAACCCTTGGGCTCTTGGTGTGGAACTAACAGTAAGGGAAAGATGGGGCTGCTGAAAGTCCATCTGGCCATGGACTTGGCCAAGGAAGGGAGGTGGGGAAATGTGTTGATTAGTGGGGAGCAGATACTTTGAGCTTCTGGATCTCTGAAGCTCTGTGGCTTATCTGTAAGGGCTTGGGCCACCCAGGAAAGCTCTGGTGTTGGCAGGCTTAAATTTGACTTCTGTATCTCTACCAGGAAAACGTCTGGAGGGGGCTGCAAACTGGAAAGGCCTTTTGAGGAAAGAAGCAGGACAGGGCAGTGGTGGAAGGGTGATAAGTGGTGCTCACAACTGACCTAGGCCAGGCCAAGATCTTGTTGAATATCTACAAGGGATGATGTAAAGGGGGGCTGGGGGAATATCCCAGTGTCTTTGGGGTATCTGAGTTGGTTTGGAGGCCAGATGGTGCCTAGTGAAGCACTGTACCAGGACATGTTGCCCAGGGGGGAGCAAGGAAAGGGGCCAGCCTGGGAAGGAGCCATAGAAAGAGGAACAAGACAGAGCTCTGTCCTCCCTGTCCCAGCCTCCTCATAGCTGGGAGGGCAACTGGGGGAGCAGGGTTGAATGTGAGGCTGGACAGCTTGGAGCAGGTGGGCTCTCAACAGAGCCTGGTCCAACACACCACCTCTAAAGCTGATGGGCAGCAGAAGTGCAAGCTGTGGGATGCCCATGGTTGGGGGTGCTATGGTGGGCAGTCTCC
The DNA here is from genome assembly GCF_000691845.1 of Merops nubicus. Classification (NCBI taxonomy): domain Eukaryota; kingdom Metazoa; phylum Chordata; class Aves; order Coraciiformes; family Meropidae; genus Merops; species Merops nubicus. The sequence continues at coordinate 4,336 of NW_008621768.1, read as the reverse complement.
ATGGCCATACCCAGCTCTCCCTTTCTCCCCGGCTCTGCAGCTGGAGATGAATGACATGGTCAAGTCCTGGGGCCTGGAGGTGGACCGGGTGGAGCTGAGCATGGAGGCTGTGCTGCAGCCACCCCGAGAGAACGTGGTGGGGCCTCTGGACGCTGTGCCACTCGTGCCCGGGCTGGAGGGGCTGGATGGCACCATTCAGCAGCTGGCTGCTCGTTTCTTCAGCAACACACTGGCTCTGGCAGGCAGTGGGACCGGTGCTCCAGAGGCAGGTAACCAACCCAGGGCCACTGCTTCTCTGCTGGGGCTTGTCCCTCCTGCCCAATGACCTTTGTGTCCATTGGCTGTTTGACAGAGGAGTCAAAGTCTGGGAGATACCACGCTCCTGTGAGCACAGCACAGATAGACTGGTGGTAGGGAGGAGAGAGGACTGCTTTGGGCACAGCTCTGTACAATGTGTCTAACAAGATGTTGGGAGGTGGGACTGGGGAGGGCAGAAGCAGATCTGCAGGAGCCCAGGCTCAACACTAGCTCAGCACTTCCATCCGGCAAACCCAAGGCGTAGCTTGCTGAGAGTCACATCTGAGGACAACGCATTTTTTTTCCAGAAACCCTGCACCAGTTTGTGCCCCACTATTCCTTTCAGGGATAATTTCCCACCCCCTGGTAGCAGGGGAAGAGTAACCCCTGGTAGATAGAGGAGCAGGTGGTAAGAACTCCAGAAGCAGTTGCCCTTTTGTTTTGCTTAGATGGAAACTTGCTGGATAAAGGTCCCTTTACTCTGGGGACCTTTTCTGGTGGGTCCATGTAGACCAGCAAAGCTCACCACTCAAATGTGTCTCCTTGTTCTGCCAATGACCAGGCTCAACAAGAATGATACAGCCAGCAGAAAGAGAAACCAATACACAGATTGTATTGTAATCAGAAACATCGTGACTTGAATGACCGCTGGGGGTACAAATAGATCAATCAGCTGTTACATAAACGACACCACCCCCAACGATCCCACAAAGGACGTAACTCGTCTCACAACAGGTGGTACAAACAGTGAACCGAGGTTTCCCATAGTTGGCATGGGAAACAGCCAGACCAGCCAGTTAAATACATAAGAAAAAGGTGCCCACATGGCAACTCTCACCCGATCGACCCGTGTTCACAAAGGTCTAAACAGACCGGGGCCCAGCTCCAGGGAGTGTCAGGTGGTCTTCCCTGAACCAGGAAGCTCTGCAGAGTGCACTCCACAGACACTCCTGACTCCCCGCCAGTGGTCCCAGCTTTTATCCCCAAGCCGACAC
>NW_008621768.1:0-3018 GCF_000691845.1 Merops nubicus | reverse complement strand
TGCGGTTCATTTCCCTTAGCGGTCTCCCTGCAGGGCCGGCGGCACCCTGGGGGGAAGCTATAAGGCAAACTCACCACCTCTTTATGAAGGGCTGTGGGAATCACCCATATGTCAACCTTAATTCGGGGCTCAAACCCCAGCATTTCACTCCTCAACTCACTTCTCTCCCATTGTTCCCAGCAGATAGAGTGGAGATGGTGAGCGAAGTGGAGCCTCCCACTGCTCCCCTCCTTGGAAGGAAGACCGGCATGGACGAGCTGCTCTTGGCAGTGGAGCCTGTCCTCTCCGAGGCCCTGGTGGGCCAGGTGGGAGCATCCTACCAGGTCAACATCGCCCTGCCCTGTGGCTCCCAGAGCACCTACTTCATAGACCTCTCCTCAGGTCACCACTCTTTGGGGGTTGCTGTGTGGGAGGGTGTTTCATGCTTGTGCCCCCTACGCATGCTGCAAAGCCACAAGTCCGTGCTCCCTGGAAGTCCAAAGTATAATTTGAATTGGGTTAAAACCACAAATTTTCCTTCAGAAAGTGATCATTGGTAGAAGATTGGCAGCCAGGTTTCCTCGTGGCTGGCTAAGAGGGGTGGCTCAGAGACCTTAGGGTTTGTTGGCTTTTGTATGTCACCAGCCCAAGGGGGTAGTGACAGAGGGATGTGTGTGGGCAGGGCCTTGGGCCACTGCCATGCTGGAAGATGTCCTCCCAGCACCCTAATCCATCCCCCTAGAATTGCTGATGATTTTCCTTGTGGCCATGGCAAAAGTAGGACAGGGCTTTGAGTCGGGCCACGATAACAGGACACTAGTGGAGCAGCACAAGAGAAAATGATCTCTGTAAGGAGTAAGGACTCCTGTCTCCAAAATCACCCTGCCAAGCCCATGTCTATCTGACCCAACTCAATCCTTATGAAACAATGGGGGGAAACACCAGCAGGCAAAGCTGTATCTTGAAGCCTACTGTTTCTTTTTCTCCCACCCATCATGTCCTACAGGCCGTGGGCAGGCTGGCCGTGGTGTGCCCCAGGGCAGCCCCGATGTCATTCTGGAGGTGGCAGAGAAAGACCTGCAGGACCTCTTCTTGGGTGACCTGCGCCCCTTGAGTGCCTACATGAGTGGGAAGCTGCAGGTGAAAGGCGACCTGCACCTCGCCTTGAAGCTGGAGGAGCTGGTCAAGGCAATGAAGCAACAGAGATAGAGTGTGGGCGCGGGTGCGTGTCTGTGTGTGTCTTTGTAACGTGTGTGATGGTGGGGAGACACGCAGGGCTGCTGCCTGGTGGGGGCCTTGTCCTGCTGGCATCCTGTTGCTCTCCCTGTGGAGGCTGCAGGAGTCGGGTGAAGACCTGAGCAGGGAAACTGAGGCTGAACTCCATAGCCTGTCCTTCTCCATGACTTTACCTCCCCTGACCAGCCTTTGCCTGCAACATTACGGGATGGGAGCCAGCTGTCACTCCAGCACGTGCCAGTTTGCTTCCAGGTCCCTTGGCCAACATGCTACCAGGGCACAGATCGATGGTAGCTGGTAGCCACAACAGGCTGCATGGCTGGGCGTCTCTGACTGGAAGGGGCACGAGCTGAGCAGGTTGGATAGAGGAGACCTTGGAGACACTGCAGCCAAGGATGGAGATCATGGGGTGGAGTAGGCAGCCAAAGTGAGGCACGAGAGGTGTCCTAGGCTGGGATGCCACCAGCGGGCTGGAACTTGAGGTCCAGAGTGGCACTCCCATTTATGGGGAAGGAGCAGAGGTGGCAATTTGGGGAATGACCTACCTGGAGGTACCTGAGCCTTCCCAACACAGCGGTTTGTAATAAGTGATTGTGCTAATTTGTGCTCCAATGAGCTTTTGCATGTGAGCTGTGAGGTCTGTCCACGGGGGCGTGTGGACTGTATATAGGTATATATAGATTTTTATTTATTTTGGAAGCTTTCTTTCTATCGACCCTCACTGGACAATCAACCTGCAGCCTTGCGCTTGGGCAGCAATGGGCTGGTGACTTCTGCAGGCAGAAGGGGGTGAACCCGTCTGTGCCTCAGTTTCCCCGAAGGGACCCCAGGGTGCTGTGTCAAGAGGTCACGTGCCAGCCAGGGTGCAGGAGCTGCAGCCAGTCAAGGAGGCTGCATGGTGTGACTCCATCTCACCATGTGGTCACGAGGAGTACATGAAGTCCTTCCACAGTGAGGAAGAGTTGTCAGGACTCGGCGTGATCTCTTTGGGGGATACTCAGCTTCCCAACAGCACCCCAGGGGTTAATAAAATTTCTTGGAGGTTCAGGCAGCTTTACCAGCCCCCAGGATGTTCTACTGGACCAGTGGGATGTGCAGAAGTGGTCTTGCTGCCTGTCTGTGCCAGGGGCTGCTGGCAGGGGTGGGGCAAGAGAATATTTCCAAAATTAAAATGTCTCAAATTGAAACGTTTCATGGGTTCAATCAGGCTGAGCCACCTGCTAAATGTCTTCTTCCAAGCATAGGATGGGATGGCACCAGCCTGGGCTTAGCTTTGCAGGTCCTACAGGCATCAAAAGCCCCAAGGGGAGGTGACAGTGGTGCCCCACCGAGCCCTCTCCCTTTGGAGATTTCAGGCTAGATTAACCCCGAGTGCTCCCGGCACTCCCCTGTTCATGAGGTTCCCCCACTCGTGGCCATTCCCCATTTGTGGTGGTCCCTCTTTCATGGTCCCCATGGTGCAGATGGCTGGGGGGTATCGATGCCCTGCAGAAGGGGCAGAGGAGAGGCAGGACACAGCTCCTCCCAGGGGAAAGAGGGATGTGGAAAACCTCTCTGAGGTGGGGGAACAGCCCCGGGAGCGGGGCAGGGCACTGAGGACCCCCAGAGCGGGTTTTGGGGACCACTCCGGTTGGAAGTGGTGGATGATTCTAGACCATCCTCTCCTGGACGGCCGGGAGGGGCTGAGGCTGTTCTCGGAGGCGGGGAAGCGGGACTGGGAGGTGGCTCTGGGCGGAGAAATCCAGGAAGGAGGGGTTCTCTGCTACCGGGAAACAAACCGAAAGTACGGCCAGGAGGGGGGGT
>NW_008621767.1:0-1927 GCF_000691845.1 Merops nubicus | reverse complement strand
TCTAAAAGGTGGGTGTCAGGAAGATGGCAGCCAAGCTCTTCTCAGTGGTGTGTGGAGACAGGACTAGGGGCAATGGCCACAAACTGGAGAACAAGAGGTTCAACCTGAAGATAAGGAAGGACTTCTTTATGATGGGAGTAACAGAGCACTGGAGGGAGATGCCCAGGGAGGTGGTGGAGTCACCATCTCTGGAGACTTTCAAGGCCTGCCTGGACGTGTTCCTGGGTGATGAACTCTAGGTGATCCTGCTCTGGCAGGGAGGTTGGACTAGATGATCTTTTGAGGTCCCTTCCAACCCCTAACATTCTGTGAATCTGTGACATTTTTTTCACAGCCTCAAAAATTTGGAAACCGAGTTTTACTGATACTGTAATCATTGACAGTTTCAAATAAAACAAACGGCAACAGAAACAGTAGAGAAACAGTTTACCATAAAACCAGTTGTGAGCAAACTAGTAGACAGGGAGAAAAAATCTGTAGGAAAAAAAATATGTAAGGAAAAATAAATCTCTTATTTAGAGACAGATATTCAAAAAAACAAAGATAAAAACTCCAACTTCTTGGCTGAACAGCAATGAAGCTTCACATGCTTGCTGCACAGCTTTAGAATTCTAAACTGCTTTCAGTTTTTACACATAATTTGAGATCTGTTCACCATCCCCACTCTACAGGATTTGTGACAAAATGACCACAGGATATGGGATCATCCTAACATAAATTATGACAGTGATGGTTCACAGCACATGCATCAGTAGATGTGAAAACTAGTGCGGAGAATAGTATCTTTAATTTTACCGTTTATCGTGTTTCATGAGTTAGTGGGAAATTTTATAAATTTTTTAATTAATAAAGACACAGGCTAAGTTCATGACATAGGTCAATTCTATTTTTACATAAGTCAATATGTTTTTATTATGATGAAGTTTTAAGTGGAGATGTTTAACCTTACTGATACCCTAGAGAAAGAAAACCAATAATTTTTTATATGTTGCTTTCTAAGATACCCAAATAAAATGCGTTTGGATATTCTATTCTTTGCATTAATGTAAGAATTTCAACTCAGATCATCAAAGATATTTAAACATCTAAGTTTCCTTGATTTCAGTGTGAATTACATGCTCAGATGTTTGTGACTTTGAATAGTCTTGGCTATATTGCATTTATAGACTGAATTACAAAAGATGACATAGCACCACTTACAGATGTTCTTAAACTCTGAGTTTGCTGCTTTAAAGACAACTTCTAATTAACAACATGATACAGAAGTCTAAACACTTTCAAAAAGATAAACTCTGAGCCTTGTAGTCTTTCAACCCTGACAGATTCTGATCTGTTTTAGCAGAGGACTTGAGAGCCCTAATGGCTCAATGGTTGGACTTGATGATCTTGGAGGTCCCTTCCAAGCTAAAGGATTCTATGATTCTATATCATCATCACTGTTGTGAGATGGCTTTCACCTCTGTTGTCTTGGCAAGATTTCTTTGGGCAAATAATGCCCTACTGTCCTTTCTTCCTCCACTTTAAGTTCATAAAGGTCCTCTTTTTCACCACAGCTTTCATATAACTTCATGTACTGAAGGAATTGGCTGATGCAGTTGCCAAGACACTGTCCATAATATTTGAAAAGTCCTGGCAGTCAGGTGAGGTCCCTGGTGACTGGAAAAAAGGAAACATCACACCCATTTTTAAAAAGGGTAGAAAAGAAGACCCTGGGAACTACTGCCCTGTCAGCCTCACCTCTGTGCCTGGGAAGATCATGGAGCAGATCCTCCTAGAAGAAATGCTAAGGCACATGGAGGACAGGAAGGTAATTCAGAAGAGTCATCGTGACTTTACCAGGGGCAAGTCCTGCCTGACCAATCTGGTGGCTTTCTACAGTGAAGCAACTGCACTGGAGGACAGAGGAAGAACTGTGGACGTCATCTGT
>NW_008621766.1:318-594 GCF_000691845.1 Merops nubicus | reverse complement strand
TGTCAGGCGATTAAGCTGCAGAATCAATACACACGCTGAATTAATTTTTTCAGCTGCAATCATTTGCAGAGGTATTTAATACCTGATGAAAAGCTGCCATTAAAACAAACAGCTGTCCAAATTTGAGTGAATGTCAGTAAGGAGAGGTGAGTCGCTTTAATACTGGAAACCCAACTTAAAGCATCCCAGCTTTATTTTAAAAGCTACCGTCTACTTGGCTACAAAATTCTTAACTCAAGTGTTAGCTCAAGCTCCCTACACTAAAGCTTTCATAAT
>NW_008621766.1:0-215 GCF_000691845.1 Merops nubicus | reverse complement strand
ATTATTTAGGAAGGATCTGTACGCTTCGTCCAGGAATGATTGAAGGCCGGTTTTTCTTTTTTACTCTTACTTCCGCGGAAAGTACTTCATTTAGAAGAAACTCTTCAAGGAGGGATGGCGTTGAACGCGTTTAAAACGCGTCTGTTCCTCGGAAGACCCTACCACACCCCCAAGCAGAGTTGGCGGACGCCCCGTTTCGTCTGTGCGGCTCGTCA
>NW_008621765.1:884-1289 GCF_000691845.1 Merops nubicus | reverse complement strand
GACAGGGCAGAGGGAGGAGAGGACACGAGCCCTTTGTCCCCAGGCAGTGAGCACCAGCCCAGCCTGTGTGTGCCGGGGGAGTCCCCGTCCCTCATCCCAGACTGGGACGTGCCCATCTCGGGGTTCCCCTGGGCCTTGGTGTCGCTGCCTTATTCCCTGTCCCGCCCCTACTGACAGGGCAGAGGGAGGAGAGGACACGAGCCCTTTGTCCCCAGGCAGTGAGCACCAGCCCAGCCTGTGTGTGCCGGGGGAGTCCCCGTCCCTCATCCCAGACTGGGACGTGCCCATCTCGGGGTTCCCCTGGGCCTTGGTGTCGCTGCCTTATTCCCTGTCCCGCCCCTACTCCTGGCATGGCCTCGGGCTGCATTGGCAGGGGAACCTCCCCTGAGAGGTTCAGTGCCCCAG
>NW_008621765.1:433-722 GCF_000691845.1 Merops nubicus | reverse complement strand
CGGTGCAGCCCGGATGTTCAGGGGCAGCCTGGAGAAGCTCTCGGGTAGACAGGCAGATGAAACGTGTGTGATCTGCTCCAGTCTCGATCGTTTCCTTGGCCCGATTTCCACCCCGGGTGCTCAGCGCCCACCCTGCAGCAGGAGGTCACCACCAGGTCACCCACAGCAGGAGGTCACCACCTTCTGTGGCCGCCTGGCCCTGTCCGGGTGTCCCACAGGAGCGGGGCTGGGCCGGCGGCAGCCCCTGGGCTCACCCGTGAGGTCGTGTCAGCCCCGCGGGTGGGGGTCA
>NW_008621765.1:0-242 GCF_000691845.1 Merops nubicus | reverse complement strand
CAGAGCCAGCAGCTCCTGCCTTCACCAGCACTGCAGACGGGTCAAACCCCCTGATCCTCGCCGGCGGGTTTTTCCTTCCCACTCTGTCTTTATTTTAACATCAGGTGCTCAGGACGGAGCACGTGAGGCCTCACGGTCCCTGAGAACTGACCGCAGCCTCCCCGACTCCTGCGAGGACGTTTCCTGCCCCTGCTCGGAGTGGAATCGTGGCACTCGGCTGCTCCAGCTCCAGCATCCCCGAG
>NW_008621764.1:0-578 GCF_000691845.1 Merops nubicus | reverse complement strand
TGGAGCCCCCACCCCTGGAGGGGTTCAGAGGCCGAGCAGAGGCAGCAGCTGAGGCAGGGGTCTGGTGGTTGAGATGTTTACTCTAGAAACACTGGGGTGAAGGTTGGATCCTGGAGCTCCAACCACACTCCTTCTGTGATTCCTCATGGAAGCACCAAGCTGGGGCTCTGGGGAGGGGGCTGGGGGCTGCTGTGAACCTCTCCTCTCCCCTCTCCCCTCCTGGGGCCCCCCCCTCAGCGTTTTTGTGTTTTGTGAGGCCTACAGCAGGAACCCAGGCAGTGCCATGGAGGAGCAGATCGAGGGGGCACGGCGCCGGGTCAGCCAGCTCCAGCTCAAAATCCTCCAGGAGACTGGGGGCTCCCTGGTACGTCCCCCCTGCTTCACTGGGGAGCTCCCCACCATCCTCCCGAGCCTGGCTGGACATCCCTGAGCTCCAAAAGCAATGGGAGCCACCGGGGTGGGCCCAGCCTTGGGGTGTCCCCACGTGTCTGGGGACATCCCCCCCTCCTCCAACCCAGCTCCTCGTCTTGCAGGACTCAGGGAGGCTGAGCGGGGAGCCCGGCTGCAGGGCAGGGGAA
>NW_008621763.1:34548-91249 GCF_000691845.1 Merops nubicus | reverse complement strand
CAACCCCTATGATTCTATGATATGTTGCTGCTTGTTTAACAAGGAATTTCTATCAGGAAGATTCAAAACGAATCTCATTTCATTGTAATGTTTTCAAAGTGAAACTTTTCTTGTTGCTGAACACTTTCAAATTAAATTTTTCTGAGTTGAATATTAGAAAAATTTATATGGATGAAAATTGATGTCTGAGAAGGATTATATACATGGTTCATTGTGAGCCCTCTCAACAAAATCAAAAAGGCAGTTGGCACTCTCTTCTCTCCTATGTGCATATGCAATATTTAGATACTATGAATAATACAATTAAACATATTACTAGAGTTCTATCTATTGATATATATTGAAACGTATTATACGTGTTGAAAATATATGTATTCAAATAAAAATGTTAACTGCATGGCTTAGTCCTGTGAAAAGGGTGCCCTCGACCTAGCTAGAAGTTCAGACTGTGCTGAGTGGGTGTAACTGCATGGCTTTCTCCAGCTTTATGCTGCAGGTAGTACTAGACTTCTGACGAGTGATCTGTATTTTTGGAGTGAGGGTTTCTGACTTCTATTCTTCTTGGTGACTCTGAAGTTTGTGCCGCTGCGGAACTGCTGAAAAATGAAAATTGCCATTGGTGGAGTGTAATCTCATAATCCAAATGAAGATAGCTCTTTCAGGAGCTTGCTCAAAAGGTAAGCAGTACTCCATTTCTCCCAGGAGACCAGAACAGAAAAAACTAACTGCAGGAGGTGGAAGTTACTTCTGCCAGTTTTCAGAGGGGTGATGCTCAGATAGGTGTGTGTAGGTGGTATATCCCCATTGAGTTATGGAGGAGAGCTCCACAGGAGGTTGTTAAACTTGCTGGTTAAAAAGCAGCCTCCCCAGCAAGTCCGTAAACTAAGAGCTGAGAGGGAATGTGAGGGGAAGAATTACTCTATGCTCTATATCCACGGCTGACTACTACTCCACAATGCATCTTGTGCTAGATGGACCTTTGCTTTGACCCAGTATGGCTGTCTCTGTATTCTGCTGTGATCTATGAAAAGCACAATTACAAGTGAGGTAGTGTTGTTACTAAACAGTTCTTGGAATGGCAAGCCTGTCAGCAATTTTAGAGCAAAATTATTACAGCAACCTTTTGAGTTTTGTTCTGTTTGGGAAGCAAATGAGTCCCCAGGTCAGTCTGTGAGGTCACTCAGTCACTCAGCACTTCCGTGCAGATAGCCTTCCAGAAAAGCACCAGCAGAAAGCTGGCTATTGGGTTGTGTTTCACACCTCCTTAACTACCCACCTGTGTTCCTTTTATTGTCATAGCTTGAGTAGGATCACCCATAAAACAGAGGCTGAAAGAAAATTGCTGGTTTGCTCAGATTGCATCAGCAGTGTAAAATGGAATCATTTAATATCTGAATGCTCTGCCCTTTTCATTTTCATTTTTCTTTGTTCCTTCCATACCACTGTGAATGCTGCCCACCCAACACCTACCATACACTGTAAAGAGAGACATAATTTTACAGTTGTATACCTTTTTGTCCCCGTCTCACACCTAGATGTCACAGTAATCACCATTTCGGTCCAGTGGGTTACTGGAAAAGTAGTGTCAGGTCTTGTTAGCTATAAGGAACTTCTCTCACATCCATTTCCAGTCAAGCTGATCTGTGAGAGGTATTTGAAGACCCCAACAACTGGGATTAGGAGGTGTGTGGAGTGTCCAGTCTGCCCTGGCAATGAGTGATTTCATTCTTTCCAGTTCATTCCTAGAAGCAGAAGAGTTTGTAAGATATGTAGAGTTTTTAACCAGTATGGAGTGTCTGTGTGTGCCTGGGTGTGTGAATTGCATGCAGCCCAACCCAAGATGGCTGCTCACATCACAAAGCTGGTGCAGCTTTGCTGCAAGCACCTAGGAATGAAGAGGTGGATGATTCCCCACAGTACATGTTTTACTCAGGTTGGGGGACTTATATGCTGGTCTTCCCTGATCTCCAGGATTCACTTTGTGTTGCTTTCACTCATCTGCTTTCCATTTACATTTATCCAGAACTGGGTTTGGCTAGTCTGACCTTCTGGTTCCTTCTCTAAAGGCAAAACCCTGACAAGATGGAGAACTTGTCTCACAATCTAAGTCTGTGTTAGTTTAAAACAGAGTGTGCCAAAAGCATCAGTTCCAATGACATCCTGTGAATTTGTGCTTCAAGGGTGGCACACTGATGTGAATTTTCCAATGGTTAAGGTGGAAATATCCATGCAGTCCTTCTATGACCTCTGTTCAAGATGCAGACAGGAATATATTTTTTTTATTCTTCTACATCTGTGCTACATTTGGTTGGAAGAAGCAAACAGACTTAAAATTTATTGGGAAATACTATGAAGTATTTTGTGTCATGTGACCCTGTCCTGTTTGTGTCTCTGCACAAGTTTCATTTCCTTGCAAAACCAATCTAGAAGTAAATCCTTCTGGCATTTTTGTTGGGTTTTCCTTTACCCAGCTCACCTTCCGAAGGTGGTGTTTCAGTTACTCCATGTTTGTTTGGAAGTGGAGTCAGTGATGCTGCCTTTTTTTCTGACCCCATTTTTCACCAAAGTGGTCTCCTAGGTCTGTGAGAGCTCTGTGTTGGCTACACACCTGACCGCCTCATAGAGACCCTTTTATCACTGGGACATGGTTTATTGGTCGTGGTAGTGTTGGTTTGATGGTTGGACTTAACGATCTTAGAGAACTTTCCCGACCTTAATTATTCTATGACTCTATGATCATGCCATTCCCCTTCTTCACACCAGAATGTCGTTCATTTTCCTGTTTTCCCCAGGAGAACTTTCACATTTCTTCATTGTAGCATGACATTCATGGTTTCTGTGTGTGATGGAGGGAGAAGCAAAAGGTATTGGAGATATAAAAGCACATTTAAAAATATTTCTTAATCCATGCCTCTGTCAGTGCAGCAGAAACAGCAACATGATTTCACCATCTGTGTCTCTGACAGGACAGCAGCAGTTACCTTTAGGGTATAATATTTGGTCATGAATCTGGCTCCAGATGTTAAATCAGGGTCAGGTTCAATGCCAAATAGTTCCTCTTGTGATGACTTCTCCAACAATGGGCTTTGGAGAAATATCCCCTGGAGGGACAGGAAATGGGAATTTTTCTTTAAAAAAAAACCCAAACAAACAAAAAAACAAAAATAAAAAAAAAAAAACCAAAACCAAACAAAAAACTAACACACCATGCTTTTCTGGAACAGTCATGAGCTTGAAGCTAGTCTCTTGCAGTGACCTTTGGGTTTTCACTACTTTGCTTTTTGCTTCTGTTCAGCTTGCCCAGGCTGTTACATTTGGTAGTAGGTCAGGAAGGGAACATAAAAGTTCAGGCTGTACCTTCACTAGAAGAAAACAACACCTGTGTTCCTCTTTGGGGTTCACTGTCATGAGGCACCTGGCCTCCGGTGAAAACCTAGTGGAGACAAGTTTGTTGTGTGAACAAGTGTGAGCAGGCCACCAAAAAGGCTATGGGGAGAAGCCAACATTTACCTCTCACTACATACTTTTATGACTGCTGCTTCATCTTCACTGGCTTTGTCATTTCACCTCCCATACTGGCAAACTCAAAAAGGCATATGTCAGCGAAAAAAAACCTCTGTGGCTTTGAGAAAACACTTGTGCAACATAAATCCTTGGAGTTCTGCCCTTTGCTCTTACTTCTGCTATGGATAAAGCCAATGCTTTCCCTTCTCATCTGGGAGCCTGACAAAATGACTTCAGGTGCAGCCTAAGAGCTGAAAACCTCAATGACATAAACACCAAATTCCATGTGTCTAAGTGGCAGCAGATCCAGAAGAGATCAACTCTTAACTCTCTTGTCAGGTAGAGGAGCAAAGGGGCGAAAGGCACAGCACAAGGTCTGGCAAACTGCAAAGGACAAATCTATGGTAATGGAAGGTGGAGATAAGAATCTGCCTCTGTGCAGGTTTTGGCAGGTTCCTGTCATTTTCTCCATACAGGGTGAAGGGAGAAAATCACAAAGGGGACATGCAGCAACAAGGAAAAACTGTTTTGTCTTTCATATTCTTCCTGTGCTATTCTTCTTGTCCATTTTAACCTCCCACTTTCATGAAAAAAAAAAAGATGGAAACAGATAAGGAATGACTTCAATTAAGGCTAATACTTTCTTCCCCTTAAAGAGGAATCCAGGAAGCTTTCCACGACCTCTTTTTCTCTTTGAACTGTTGACTTATCATCCTCCTCCCATTAAAATATAATGGGCTAGCAGTGGGTGTGCTGGGATTTGACACCCAGTGGGAAACTGCACCTAATCCTACATCATCACCTGATCTGGTTTGGCTTATTTTCTCAAGTCACTGACCCTATCTTCACCATTCAAATCAGAGCGGGAGGATCAGAGAATTATTGTAGAGGACTTAGCCCAGGCCAGCCAGTCGCTGCATAGGTGTCACAGAAGAGGGTTTCAGACACAGCCACATGGCAGACGCCTGTGGGAGGGACTGCCTGCAGACCCTCTAAGAGGGGGGGGGCTTTATCAGGTGTCTGGGTGCATTTGATCACATGGTGCTCTGGATACAGTCTTTATCTTCCCAGCCCAGTGGGTTGTGGTGACTCACCAGTCGCTTAGTGGAGTGGAAATAGCTGATGGGTTCTGGCAGCAAACAAACAAGGAGTGGGGCTGGAGAGACAGAAGACATCTGCTCGAACACGACTGACCTTGTCTGTCGCTGGGCTGTGCGCAGGGTGCCTCGGGTCTGGCCATGGCTGCGCTGTACCTAGCAGGGAGTTGGCAGAGCTGCCATGAATCTGGGGGTGTGGGGGGCAAGGACATGGAGGGGAGGTGGGCTTCATGCTTTCACTAAAGGCTGTGGCTTCCTTTGGAGGCAGACAGCTCTTACTGCCTCTGCAAACCTTCCTGTTTCCCAAAGAGTGTCTCGAATGGTCTTGTCTGATTGTTTTTCCACCTGAGCTATGAACACTGCCTGAGCAGGGATTCACCTTTTTTTCAGACTTCTTGTTCTTCACCAGTGGAAAGGCAACATGAGCTGGGGTTGTCATGCCATGCACAGATGAGCTCTGTGCATCTCTCTCCTGGCATGGTAAAACCAAATATATCACAGTGCTCACAAGGACAGTCCTATCAGTGTCTCCTGTGGAAGGGAAGATGGCTGCTGCTTTCTACCTGCTATGCTGTGGGCAATGTGTTTTACAGCCCCATCTAGGGCAGCATATCTCAGTGATGACACAGAAGATAATATGCAGAGGAATACCTCTGCTTCACTGCTCCTGACCTGCTGGCTGCCTTGTCCCATCACCCAGTCACTTGTTCTGGTGGCCACAAAAGGCTCAGACAGCGCTGGGACTGAAGTTGTTCCCTGGAAGGCTGAGAATAAGAATGAATAAGACAGGAGGATTTTTTGAGCAGTGGCTGTTTTTCTTTTTCCTCTCCTGTTTTTGCTCAATTTTGTTGGTCAAGCCTTGGATGTTTGGGATTGTTTTTTTCCAACTAAAATGGAATTAATTCATCTGAGCTGTAGATGTTGCAGTCACTCGTCACTACTTGTTCACAGATGGCGAAAGGAAGGGCAGAGACAGGTAATTGCGGGCATTTGGGATACCTGGGCTTTTCCCAGGCCTGTTTCTTCTCTTTTCTCTCTTTGTCCAGTCAAAAACAAGTCTGTGCTGCTTGCTCAGCATGGCCTTGATTTGATGATTAGGAAAACAGCAGCATGCAGGAGGTTTCCAAGAAGAGCAGAGTCGCGTGCACGCCTGTCTCGTGTGTGAGATAACCTGTAATGATTTTGGCTTCTGACAGTGGCTGTCTGCAGTTGCAGAGATCAAAGTGCATAAAGAAACTGTACCTAAATACACAAGGCTGACTGGTAAGTAACACCAACACCTCATGAAAATCAAAGTAAAATGTTTGGACCAGAAGGCAAAACATGATGCATACATTGTGCTGGATCAGAAGACTTGATCAAAAAATGTAACTGAAATGGGGGAAGAAATTCCAACTGGTTCTAGCTAGCTCCACTAAGGTGCAGCAGCCTCCCTGGCCAGGCATATAAAGAAGGCACAACAAGCATTTTTACTGGTCTGCCTCCGGCTCTGCAGCAGGAACAACCTGGTATCTCCCACCCCTCTGTTAATAAGGGACAGCTTTTCACAGCAGTGCAGAGCAAGGTGCAAACTCGTAGCTCTTGAGGCATTGCAATACATTGGGATGATTCTTTTTCAGGAGTGTTTTGGCTCTGCCTGAGTTTTATTGTTGCTGCTCACCTCACTGTCTGCAACAGAACATCTCAAGCTCCTCTTTACCTTGTTTTCAACCAAAATGGAGAGGATCTCAAATCCAGCACAGTAACTTGGGCATGTCAGCAGGCAGAACTGAGCTGGCAAATCAGATCCAAATGCCATTTCTCTCAGGATGACCTTTGTTATTTGTATCTCTTTTGGCAGTTTCAGGGAAGTGCTTGCCACATACAGGTTGTTTCTTAGTTGTTTCTTAGTTGTATTTTCTCCCAAATTAGTTGACCAAAGGTTTCCAAATGGAAGACTGACTACAAGTGACCATGACATTTCTTAAGTTTCTACCAAGTAACCATTTATGCCAAAGGTTTAGAAGCTTTCAGGAATTATTAATTTTTACACAAATAGTGGTGGATTTCCTAATAACTTCAGCTAACATGACTTGGTGAATAACAGGGAACTGAAATCGTCAAAGAAGCAAATCTGTTATGGACTCAAACCAGTCATTTTTCAGTTGAGTTCTGGTCCAGCTACAGAGAAAGTTTTTTGCTCTGTTGGTTTGGGTTTCTTTTTTTGAGACCATGCTCTTCAAAGTAAGAGTGTAGGTTCAGTTCTGTATTTGAAAAGAAATAGCAATTCAAATCAGTTTTCAATCTGGGTTTGGGCTTGATTCAAAGCTGTCAAGTATATTCACAGAGTTATTAAAACTGTTCCAATAGCTCTGGCCATGAGGAAGCTGAGGCAAACCCAGAGGACATGCAGATCTGGACAAGTATTCTTGTTATTAGCTAATCTTTTCTGTTAATTGAATGCTCACACAGACCAAAGCCCCATCATTTTAGGCAGAGCAAGACGCAGGTTGTAAGAAATTACCCTGGTCCAAAATAATCTTCTGGTCTATAGACACAAATCTGGTAAAAGATGGGAAAAAAGGAGCAGCGTCTGCTTTCTCAGGTGAGGAGCTGAGGCATGGAGAGGTGAAGTGACTTGGCAGAGGCAGCACAGGAAAGCTGTAGCAGAGCTGGGAGGTGCAGCCAAGTGCTGGGAGCCTCTTGCCACAACCACAGGTTGCCCTTCCTGCCTCGCCCTGCCCGGCTGCCCGGCCAGCTTCTGCAGCACCCGTCCAGATCTCCGGAAAACAAGACAGAGCAGTGACCCAAGTGGCTGGGGAAGAGGGGAGAGAGAAAGCCCGTTTATTTTTCTTTCTGCTACTTTATCTCACTTCAATGGAAGCAGTTGGAAACGTCAAGAATAAATGAAAACAACTGTTGGGCATCGGTCCAAGTGGTTAACAAAGAACCCAAAACTCTTTTAAGTCCTACAACTGAAAGGTGCTGGCATGAAAAGAATAGCATTTTTCTTTGTAGAAATCATTTGTTGAACTCTCTGGATCAGAATAGGACTTCTTGCCTTCTCCCTATTCTTCTCTCCCTCAATTTAAAAACAAATCACACACACAAAAATGATCTATCTCCACCCTCCTATGCTGTGTTAGATGTTTCTTGAGAAGCACGGTGTTGTCATCCACATCTGACGTCAGTCTGAAGTCCTGCTTTAGATGACATTTGTTAAAAGCCCAGTTTGAGGGTCTCCCTTCTCCTCCCAAAATCACTTTGGGGTCAAATGCCAGGGCAGGTAACTATTTTCATTCTCATCTGGACAGATTTCTTGTTTTTTGTGGGTCTGTGCATCCAAAAGCACCTGTCCGTCCCTGACGGGTAAGAATGCAGCACCAGAGAGGGAAGACAGGTGGGTTTGGTATGACGTTTCTCCTAATAGCATGGTGAAAGTGCTTTGGAAAATGAAATAACAAGCCAAGGGAAAAGGTTTGCCTTCTGAAAGGCAATTGCTGCTGCAATAAAGCAGAACAAACAACCAGAATAGGTTTAATAACCCAGTTAAGAGGCTGACCTGTGTCACTTGGGCTGCAGGAGAGGTTTGCTTGGTGGGGGAGTCAGTGCTTTCTGCAGCACTGGGAGCTTACTGGCTGGTGCCAGGGTGGGAACATGCAGGGAAAAATTTGCTGTGGGGCTTTGATGCCTGCAGTGGGGAGATTTTTAAAATGAGGAGGCAGATGTGAATTCCATCTTGGTCTGCATGGCAAGGCTGAAGTTGTGTTTGTGCCTTCAGTATTTTTTGAGGAAGGCAGGTGTTCACCTGCCCTGTGGTTAGTACAGGTCAAGGGGAGGAGCATTGTTAGGGTGAGCCAGGCCTTGTCCTTACAAAACTATTTTCACCAGTTTGTAATATTGTTGAACTTTGGGTTGAAACCTAACAAGTTGGGTGCCAATATTTGCCTTATTGCACTAAAGAAAACAAGAAAAATTTCCCAGAATGTGTAGAGAGGGGAAAAATATTTTACTTGTGTAAAACCCACAAACGGTCATCTTAAAAAATCTGAAAAGCATAAACTTGGGGGCCATGGTTTGAAGCTGGCACATGGTGGCCTATGAGTAGCCCTGCCATCTCCTTTCTTCCCCCTAAACGTTCCCCCTTCTAGTTACAGCATGGTGCAAGAAATATATAATTTGATGTTTCCAATTCCTCTTTTGTTCTGAATCTCTGTGAGGGGGAACAGAATGAGGAAAATGGAAGATCTCTGGAAAGAACAGGAGAAAGAGATCTCTTAGAGCACCTCACTCGTGTACCAGCTTAGGACAGGACTTGTAATAGCTGGCTTTTCCCATTCCTCAGCTGTCAGCAGAGACCTCAGATCTCAGGGACAAACTGCCTTTATGAATGTGCTCTGCTGAGATGACAACTTGTGGAGCTGGCTAATCTGGCCTTTGTTCAGATGGCTGAAGTCCGTCCAATCCAGATAATGCACATGCTGTATTTCTTTTGTTAGCTGTTTAACAATGAAGTCAAGTGCCCCTGAAAACGTTAATTCAGTCTCTTTTTCTGACAGTCTCTACTGTAGTTTCAAATTATTATATGCGTGATGCTCCCAACACCAAACTCTAGCCCTTTTCTTAGTGCGCAGGGAAATCTCACTCTGCAGACTGAAATAAGTTATCTTCTGCACACATCTGCCTCTGCTGTCAGCAAAGCCCTAACTGGGAAGATAACAAATCCTCCAAAACAACAGTTTGGTTCCCTGCATTGTGCTGTGAGAAGGAGGCAACAGTGAAAGAGAAAGCAAACTCTAAAATGTTCATGATGTCAAAGATGCAGAGTGGGATTTCCATAGTATAGGAACCTGGGCCACATCCAGTAGGAGGCTCCAGGGAACCTGTAGATTCTAGCTGTAAAGCAGGCACCAGTTGTCTTCTCCACAGTCTTAGAGAAGCCTGTTTTAGCCATGTTGTTGCAGAGGTCTCGTAAGACTGGAGATACAGATGCGAGAAGGGGGTGAGGAAAGTGCAGCGAGAAGTTCATCCTGTGCTTCTGGAGGAGACAGAACATGCTGTTGTGTTGTGATCTGGCTCTGGCCAAGTCTTTAAATCAGTTTCTCATAAGGAGTTATTTAGATGAATCCTGGCTTTTCAAAAGCTTGCGTTTATGGAAGTACTGGGCTTTCACAGTTTTATCTGTAGTAACGGTAGTCAGAACATAGGTAATGGGCCAGGATGCACTATCAACTGGAAAATCAAATCACAAACCATTTGAATTCCTCAGGCTAGGGAGAAATGTGGATCTTAGCACATCTATTCATCCATTACCAATCCATAAAGCAGCGCTGATGCCAGCCAAACTAAATTCTCACCAGCAGGCTGTGAAAATAAAGCCATTATCATCATCATTTATGGAATGCTTGGATTCCTTTGTGATAAATGACGTAGAAGCCACAAGAAAATGGGTAATCCCAACTTTAGAGCAGAGTTTGAGTAGCATGCTGAAAACAGATGACTTGGGACCACTTGTTGATCATAGATATTAAAGTAAAATATTCAGCATCTGTATATTAATCTAGCTCTCCTTGCAGGCTGTTAAATGATGCAAAGATACAACCAAAACCAAATCAAAGCAAAAACCAATAAACAAGGCTATCTCTCAGCCACTAGCTGAGAATTCCATAGCTGCAGGAATATCCTTCTTCGAAGTTTCTGAACTTGTGTATTTTTCAGCAGGGAATATCTAATGGAGTCAGAAAACTAAGAGGGTGAGCAAAAGGGCCCAGTTAAAGATTTACATGATGATAGTGTCAGAGTAGTAAAGCCCACCCATTTGGTAGCATTGCTTTTGCTCCCTTCTGCATTCAGACCTAGAGTATCTCATCCCTTCATTGGGCCTAGTTGTTCTTTTCACTCTGCCGTGCAGGACGAACGGGAAGAAGCAGCAGCAAAATCAGCTGGCCTGACTTTCCCTCCTGGTTTCTCTTTCTGATTTCTCAGACCAGAGTAATTTCACCAAAGTGAAATGAATTCTGAAAAACAGTAAATGAGATCAGAGTGAGTCTCCAAACATTTATTTAGAATTCCCTGAGGATGACAGAAGGGAAAAACTGGGGATATGCTGAAACATTGCCCCAGGCACATTCAGCAGTTATTAAGAAGAATTCACTTCCATGCAAAGTGTATTTCATCAGCTAATTAAGAAGGTATTTATCCCCTGCTTTAATTAGTATCTTGTATCTTGCTTCCGAAATACTTAATCATGGAATGAAAGCATCATAGAAATATTGCCCTGAAGCTAGCATTGGCATTTTATATCTCAGCAGATCTCACATCTATGTGTGTATGCATATATATATGTGTGTGTGTGTATTTTAATAGCAATAATTATAAACTACTCTGCCAACTTATAGGGCTGCTTTACATTTCTGGCTTGCTGCCAGGCTTTTTATTTTCCCCAGTGCCTGATGAATAGCAACTGTTGTGTAGGCTAGATCTGTGCTCCATTTCAGCAATATCCCCAAAGAACTCGGTCTTCTTAGCTGTTAAGCACAACTTTGTTAGGCAGTGCCTGGGGCCATTGACAAACCCCATTTGTTAACTAAAAACTGTAATCAGTGGTTTGTGTGTCAGCAGCATATACTTTCAGTAAGGCCACATTATAATAGATGGAAAATCGGTTATTTCCTGAGCATCAACAACCGATTTTCCACCAGTTAGGGCAGAGACGTATGTCCCAGAGGTATATAGGAAACAGAATTAACTGGTGTCAGCTCAAAGATACTAGCAAAACACATGGTAGTAGACTTTCTAAACATACTAAACAAACCGTGCTGGAATGTTATTCTTGCCACCTGTAACTCAAGTGCAAGTTGTGAATTTTGCTAGACTGTTAAAGTTGCATTGAAATGGAAGAAGTTTTCTGGGAGAAGCTGCAGTCTCTGTCATTTACACTATCTCAATCCAGACTGCTTACAGTCCTAAGAAAGGTGTTATAACTCAGACAGAAGTTACTGGCTTCAGGCAGGTGCACAGGAGACCAGTGTGAGAAAATTAATCCCATCTGGGCTTAAAAATAAATCTATGAATTTAGGATCTGAAGCTTTGCTTCCGTAAGCAAGCCTTACTCTTGCCATTAAATCAATAGGCAACGTTCAGTCTGTTCTGCCAGTGGACATGTCGCATGAGTGCTCTCTTCCCATTCATCTTGGAGACATTGTCCACCCTTGACCCTTGATTCAGCTCAATTAATCCATTAATATAAATAAAAACAACCACCAGTAGGATGTAGCTTATCAGTTATTTCTGAAATGTTCTTATCTCTTCCAGAGTTTGTCACTGGGAAATAATGTGCAGACTTTTTTTTTCCCTTCCCTTTCTATCAAACACATGGCTGGAGCACACTAGAAGTGGTAAACTTCAACGGTCATAAGCCTAATTGGAACAATTCACTCACTTCAGTAGTTGTAGAGATTTGGAGGGGTTTGAAGTTTCCCTTTTGATTCAAGAGCTGGAAAACCAGGTTCCATATGCAAGCGATTACGTGTCATCAACCAATGACACAGAGAGGTCGCAGGTTTCAAATGTTGAAGTGTGTGTGTGGGAAATCTCACTGCGTTAACAATTCCCTTCTTTATTTCTCTTTTAAACATGATAAATTTTAGAAAGTTATTAAGTCAACCCTTTGTTAGAGAGCATGACTAATCCCTGATGAAGAAAGCGGGGTGCCGTTGGACTGAGTGGCCTGTGGATCTTGCTGTTGTATCAAGAATGATCACAACTCCTTGTGACATTTTTCACTGAAAAGATGGATTAGTAGAAAGGCATGTGCTGGATCTGTAAGTTCCAACTTATCTCAGAAAGTTTTAACTTTATGTCTTTGCATGCCTAAGAAGTCATTTTTAAAGACAGCTTTAGCTTTTACGAGTTCCTCTGGATCACTGCACAAATCTGTAGCTGCAAAGACTGTCCAGGCTCTTTGATGAGGGCTGGGAGCTCAGACAGGACAAGGGTGACCATGACTCGGTTTCTGTTCCTGAGAGTGACCTGACTGTGTCAATAAAGTTCTCCACGTTTCAACTTTCCATATAAAACAGGCATAGCAAGATCTGACGTAGAATCATAAAATCATTAAGGTTGGAAAAGACCTCTAAGATCATCAAGTCCAACCATCACCCAACACTACCACAACCACTAAACCATGTCCCAAGAGCCACGTCTACACATTTTTTGAACCCCTCCAGGGGTGGCGACTCCACCACCTCCCTGAGCAGCCTAGTCCAATGCCTCACTACTCTTTTGGGAAATAATTTCTTCCTAATATGCAATCGAAACCTCCTCTGGCACAACTTAACCTCATTGTCTCTGGTCCTATCACCAGTAACCTGGGAGAAGAGACCAGCCCCCACCTCACTACAACCTCCTTTCTGGGAGTTGTAGAGAGCCACGTCTTCCCTTAGCCTCATCTGCGCCACACTAAATAATCACAGTTCCCTCAGCTGCTCCTCATAAGCCACGTTCCCCAGACCCTTCACCAGCTTTGTTGCCCTTCTCTGGAGTATTTCAATGTTTTGTTGATACTTAGAGAAAGTGTTGGGTAAATGGCAGCATTGAGAAATACGAAGAAGTGTTTCCAGTCAGTGCTGAGTTATGGGATGCCTGTTTCCACAGCTTGGTCTTCCCCTGAGGCTTATTGTTGAGAAGAACACTGTGAAGGGCTCAAAGTCCTGGAAGAGTTGGTGTGAGGTCTGATGCAAGGAAACTTAGGGGCTTGCTGTCTAATCTACCCATGTCTGTGTCTTGGCCCTCTTCTTCCTTCCCTTCAGAGCTCAGTCCATGGTGTCCTCTGGTCAGTGGGTCCCACACCTTTTATGATAACTGAACAGTTAAGAAATCCACACTTCTAGTTCTATGGCCATTAATTCCATTTTCAATCAATATGATCAGGTTTGTTTTAATTCCTGTATCTAGGACTTGGTATTTGTTACACAGAACAGCCAGAGGTTCATCTGCTTGTCTAAGACAGATGGGATCTATCCCAACATTTTCATCTCTCAAACTTAGGGGGAAAAAAAAAAAAGAGAATAAGACCAAAAATAAGAATTCTTGGGATTTATCCTGGGGACAGACATACTGACACATCACTGGAATAAGTCTGGTGATCTCCAGGCCCTGGAACAATAGAGTACTCCAGACATTATAAAGGCTTTCTTGAATTGTTCAGGAGTCTTTTAAGATTTCTCTCAGTTCTTGCATTATCTGATCTACCTCTCCCAGTCAGTCCCCTCATTAAGCAGTGGAGATGGATGCTGCTGGGAATTTCAGTAGGAATTTAGGATGTGGCAGATGCTAATTGTCTTACTTTTCCTTTTTCAATCCCCAAAATGCCATTCAAGTACCAAGGAAGAGAAGACAGGGATATTCAGCCATGTGATGAGAAGGGCTGAAGCAGAATATGCATGTGTATACAGAATGTATCTGCTACCCAGGCTGTGATTTACTGCTAGGCTTAAAAGTGCTTTAAAGACTTCTAAGCACAGGAAGAAATATGCTGTTAGTAAAGCTTCTGTGTTATCAGCCCAGCTAAATAATGATGTGCAATGTGTCATGTGTAAAGAATATATTAATGCTTGGATAAATATTTTCCTAATGTCTGCTTGGTTGATATCTCCTTGGCATATAACCAGCAGATAGTAAATAACACTCACAACTCTGTTTACTTAAGGTCAGTTTTCTCTCTTGTCTTTTACATTGGCCATAATTTTGGGGGATACAGGGGAGAAAAAGGCAGAGGGAACTGGAGCCCCATAAAATGTTTGTTTTCCTTACAAATTTAATGAGAAATAAACTGTTTATGCTTTAGTGTTTTACTGCCATAGAAATGTTAGATGATTTTGTGTGACTGTCAAAGTGTTTAATGTGTGGCCAAGCAGTAGCATTATAGAAGGTGGGAGGGCAGGAAAGTGAGAGACTGAAGGAACACAATGAAAAAAAAAAAAACAAACCAACAAATGAGTCCACTTTACCTCGTAGCATGATATTTTTCTTTGCTTGTGGGCATGACTGAATACTGCTTACTCCCCTTGGCTTCAAACTGCATTCATTTTAATCTTCTGTTTTGACAACCTCTTTCCCCCCCAGGCTCATTTCTAATTGAATTTGTCATGTAGTCCTCACCTCCCTTGAAACTGTTTGTAGGGGAGGGAGGCTGGGAGGCAACTGGACCCAGGTTGGTTTCAGTAGGGTTACCTCCAGAAATCAGCCTGTTCCAGTCCTACCTGCAGAGCTTGAGAGGCTTGGCATTGTCTGGTATCCCATAGATGTGGCTGTCCTACTTCCAGACTTCATCTGATAGCTTCACACAGGGCTTAGTGGACTTCCAGTTCAGATCCCTGCCACCTCCTGCCCTTCTCTGCTGTCTTCCGTGTCAGAGGGCAGACATGCTTTGAAAAAGCTGTTCATTTTGAGATTAAATTCCTCACTGCACTCCAAAAAATGCAGCTTTCCAGCTAAATTCTGTCCTTTACAACTTCCTTGTACATCAAGGGATGTCCATAGGTTGTGCAGAGTGGACTGTGGAGCCCCCCAAGCAAGGACACAGGCTGGAAATACTGCAGTTTTATCAGGTATATGGGCATGACAGAACCTGGCACGGGCTGTTCAGTGAGGTCTCAGCTGTAATTTGTGCTAGTGGTCAAAAGGAACTTAAGAATGGTATTTCTTAAGTTGTGCCACTCCAAATGTCCTCAAGCCTGTCAGTTGCAAATACTGTGCTTTTATTCTTACACAGACAAAAAGAATATTTTTAAAAAAATAACCTGAAGAGAATTTCCAGTGCAGGTACACATTTTCTGTCTGAAAGATCAAACTACCTTTTCCTCTCTAATTCCACAACAAAATGAAATCCTTCTTGTACCCAAAATAAAGTTTGCTTGTTTTTTAACCTTTCTGTTGCTGAATTCACTTGAGCAGTTGCACCCTGCAGGCTTAAACTGTTAGTGTTAGGCTTGGGGGGTGGATTAACATCAGAACACTCATCTTGTTCCTTAGCATAAGTGGAGCCATCATGTTGCCTTCATCTACTCAAAAGGGCCGTGTCAACATGTCCCTGCAACAAAAGTGTTCATGGTATCTCGATAACACATGTCATGTGTTTGACACACCACTGTGTTATCTCAGCTGGCCAAACACTAAAGATAAACAGTGGCATGGAAGTGCACACGTGCTTTAGACAAGGTTTGTGATCAAGTCAAATTTACAACCTTTATGTTTGATGGCAGCATTAACAAAAATATGACAGACTTATATTATCTACATTTGAAAGATAACCTGTAGGAAAAGTTGCATTATAAATTTAAGAAGCATTACGCTTAGTGAGTCAGAACGTTTCCCAGCAGAATCTATAAAATTTCCCACCTCTCCCTCCTGGGAGCCTAAGTGGAAAAGAGATAACTGCTAGCATTTTGACTAAATACTAGTTAAGTATTTGTCCTGCCTCCTAAAGCCACGCACCTTTAAAGTGTATGTCAAAAAGCATCAAAGTCAATTTATTCCATTGTTTTCAGCAGATTCTTTGCTTTGAACAGCAAACCTTTCCCTCCCCCTTTTGGCCCCTCCTCAGAAACAACTCCTTTTTTTTCCTTTGTATCGCCAGACTAGAAAGGAAATACTTTGAACCCTCCAAACCCCTGTTGTTTCACTGATGAATCACAGAATTCAGTGCTGGGCTAAAGAGGTTACTTCTCCTACAGCAGTGCAATCTGGAGTAGATGAGAAATCAAACTACTTACAGCAATGCCATTCTGAAGTGGATAAATAATTCCAGATAGTGGATTCCAATATGATATATGATTTTTCTTTCTTATATGCAGATGATATGAGGGCCTTGCAAATGAAGGATATGATGTTAGAGGGACACAGATAGGAAATGAAGATTAGATTCCTTTTCTTCTATCTTCACCTCCCAGGGAGAAGTTAATTTTGGCTGTGTTTGGTCCGAGTTCGCAGAAGAGAGAGCACTAAAAAGCTTACTTTTTGTAGAAGTCCAGTGCCAAATTAAATGGAAAGAAGAAGCAAAAATAATAATAATAAAGCCTGAATTTGAATCCGTGGGGGAAAGCTAACATCCTCTCCAGAGCTCAGCTCTCGCCCCTTTGGCATCTCTACTTGCCAGCTCGTTAGGAAACATCTTCTCAATATTTTGCTCTAATTTAAGTGGAGCTGTTTCTTCACAAGAGGAAGTAGTACGAAGAAAGCCTGTCAGAGTTAGTCTGGCATTTTCTTTTGTTCCATTTTATGTTTATTGACCATTTTATTCCTTCCCACAAATAAACTCAGTAAGATAGACATGAGTCCCTTGGCAACAAGGAAACAGAAATCAAGCTTGGTAGGCATATGCCCTGGTCTGCAGTCTCAGAAAGCTTTGCCAAGGTCCAGGTTTAACAGATCAATGTTACATACGTCTTTTACATGCTGGCAACAGTCCTTTTTATTTAGGATAAACTGAGTACTGAGTAGGCAGAAATATTTGGGCTTAACCAAGATACAGCACGGAAAGGCATGGCCAGACGATATTATATGTACACCGTGGTGCAAAACATTTGAAGCCCTTGGGGTCCCACACTTGTAACTGGTAGGAGGTCCAGGAGAGAGCAAGCCAGCCCTGCTCTGGAGGGCTAATCTCATTCCCCTCATCTTCTTGGCCCACTTGCAGAAAACTCTGGGTGAGGTTTATGGGCTCAGTTTTGCAGGAGCTTAACTGAGAGGCTTATAAGTCCCCAGTGGCCTCGAAATCCAGCAGAGCAGGACTCAATCTGATTCTCATGGCTCTGCCTACTGGCTGTTCTGAAAATTAAGATGCTTCCAGAGTCACATAAGCAAGAGATATCTTTTAGCTTATGTCTAGCCTGGATAAATATTCTCTCAGTCTTGCCACCCCCCTCCAGAACTCGGATACACCTGCATCCAGGTGGAATTAGTTTCCCCATGCAGAGGAGCAGGGAGGGTCTCCAGTGCACACTGAGTACTGGTCTATCTCCCACATCTCTGAGGTATCCGATTACCCCCAAAATCACTCTCCATCTATCTCTTCCCTGTCACTTTGATTCGACCTCTTCACTCCCACTGCTTTCTGTGCTTGAGCACAGCCTCGCTGAAGTCACCGGTCTGCACCAGCAGGCTGCTGGAGCGTAATGGGGCCATCTAAAGCCCATCAAAATCAATGTACAGAGTCCCGGGGGCTCTCTGAGGCTTTGTGGTGACTTCTACATGTATGGCTCACTTCTCCCTCTGCAGCAAGCTCACGTGGTAGGAGCTGGCTTGGAAATCCCAGCTAGTGATGACTGATGTGAGCTCACCTTAGTCAGAGCTCGAGGTAATTGCCAGAATCACTGCTGCAAACTTCACCAACAGATTCCTGTCAAGGCGAGCTAAGCTGTTAACCCAAAACATCCCCCTGCACTTTCATGCTGGTGTATTGTGTACTGTAAAGAGTGGTTAAATAAACAACCCTCATCTTCTCCATGTAAAGGAAGAGCAGCACTTATCAGGAGACAAGAGCTGTGGATTTGCTCCTTGGAAGGTTTTACTTGCTCTCAAAAATGTGCATACATCATCTGGCAAATCTGTCCGCAAAAGCCCACAGCAGAAGCAGCAGAGCCAGGTGTTTCTCACTAGGACAACACAAGACTGGTGGTCTCATGGATGTGAGTTGTGGCCGTGGGACTGAGGAGCAGATCCTGCAGCTCCCTGCAGAGCATGGCTGGCCAGCATGGATGGGGACAGCATCATCAGAGCAGTGCTCGCTGGGGGTGTGTGCCCAGAACGGGGCATGTAGAGCCAGAGTTAAAGCTCAGGGGCTGTGATGGGGTGATTCAGAGGAGATAAAGCTTTCTTAGTGCACAGTGACCCTTAACAGTAATTTCCAGTGTGATGAAACACCCACCGCCAGTGATCAAAACTTAACTTACCCCTTGATCACATCGCATTTTTCTTGCAAATATGTATTTACTTTGAGCTTTCATGTTTTCCTCCTTTTCCTTAGGGAAAGTGTAAGACTTAGCTCTAAAACTGACGTGAAACAGCAATTCCCTTCTCTGCTCTTATCCTCATGGCCCCTCTCTGATTTGCAGGCTTGGCCCTGAGAAGTTTTCTGGTGCTGGGAGGAAAGAGCAGGACCCAGTCCTGGCTCAAATGACTCATTTGTGAGGTCTGTTTGGGCATCAGTACAGTGTGCTGTGTACATCTGTCTGAAGGACCATATGGGACTCCTCTAGCCCCCCCCAAGACAATGCATCTAGTGACCCTGGCTGAGTGATTCCCAAAGAAAGGGTCACCCCATAGTGGAGAACGTAAATTGGGGAGTAACACTGGGGAATTGCTTCCAGCCTTTGTGTGCCCCCTTCTCCGCTTCCCACCTTCACAACACACCGAGACAAAAGGCCCAGGGACCATGGTGCAACAGATGTGAGGCTGAACCAAAAATGTGGCTGTCATCTTGCTTTCCATCCCTGCTGTGAAGTGGGATGACAAGCTAAGACAGGACATAAAGGAAAGGACGAAATTTGTCAGTGCTGCTGCTTCCCAAGGGAGAGCAAAAGTCACTGTTTAAAGCAAGACAGCCGCAGGGCTCAGTGACAGAGGGGGACAAGAGACATCTCTGTGGGGGTGTTGTCAGGATGAAAGGTTTTGAGAGCAGTCCTTGTTGGAATCTGGTGTGCAGAAGCTTCTGGAAGAGGAGCTCAGGCGAGGAGTGTAGTGAGGTCCACCAGGTAGTGTGGTCAGAAAAGGAGACCCTGCCTGCATGTAATATATCAAGTTTGGGGAGGAGACAGTTAGCTGGAGAAAACTAGGACTGGTTTTACAAGAAGGAGTGGGCAGAAGGAGGATGATGCTCAGTATGGATCCTTGTATTCCAGGTTACCCCATGTTTAACTGGTGAGGCAGATACTTAGAGAGTCAGGGGTGGAGTGCTGCCTAGGTAAGGGATCAGGAACCAACTATTGAGCAAATCAAGTGAGCAGGTGAGTCAGTCACAATATTTCTAAGTGCTTCTATGCTGGACCATCCCAGAGCAAACCTGCATGGTGACAGTCTTGTCAAACACATCCCCTTTCTTGTCCTGCATCACTAGAGCTGATTGATGAAACACACGTATCCTCTCAGTGATGCCCTCAGCTGTTTTCACTTCTCAGTTGCTGCTCTGCTCTGGCCCACGTCACCTTTCAGATTGTAACTCTGTGGAGCAGAGACTGTTCTTCAGTGCAGAGACTCATGTGGTGGTTCTGGGTTCAGCCCTGAGCCCTACTCCAATGCAAAACCACAGCAGTCCTAATACACCAGGAGCCTGAGGCTCTGGATCCTGAAACTGGCTTCTCTGTTGACTCTAATAAGATGTGAACCCAAGGATTTTTGCAATCGGGGGACCTGGACCCCTCTCAGGAGACAGATGTTGTCTCAGGTAGATAAGAGCTCAGACTGGACTGTCAGTATTCTCCCAGGAGGGGTGTTGAGCACTCTCTCTTCTGTCTGTCTGCCCTGCTTTTGTCAGATGTAGGAACATAAGACGCACGAGATTTCTCCCACGTGTGCAATTTTGTTGAAGTTGGCCCATGTGTTCAGAAGTTGGAAGGGATGAGGTGGAGTAACCGAAAAGAAAGACAGGCTGTGGATTCATTAAAAATTCAGCTGCAAGACAGTGCTAATTGCATAGTCCCTTGCTGCCATAAGAATTGGGGTTTCCGTTAGCAAATTAAACCCACTCCCCGATGAGGTACGCCACAGATGAGATTCAGCCACAGCTCTGCTCGCTCTCTCAGAAGCCTTTTGAGTATTGCTCTTCTCATTTCCCTTGCTGACAGGACCTCAAACGATGAGGGTGGCGATTGCAGAGGACCCTTCGAGAGCCTGCTGACAGGTGATTAACAGCTCCTGGATGCTGTGAGCCTCACCACACTTCTGACCACAGGAGCAGTTAAACAAATTATCAGCAGAGCAGTTTTGTGGTTAGCTAACCCTTTTCTCTAAAAAGTCTCCTAATGGCATTCCCAGGCCTGGCACCTCTATGTATTTTTGAGCCAGGCACGGTGTGCTGAGACACACTGTTCCTCATGTCTAGCTGACTCCTTGGAAACACAACAATAACAACGACAAAGACCTGACTGGAAGGCAGAAAGAAATCTGGGCTCTCAGTAACATGCACAGCAAAAACTGAATAAAGGAGTGCATTTTAATAGACGAGTTCTTTGGGGAGTCTTTCAGCCAGGTGAGGAAGCTAGAAATTTTTTGGCCCTGTTTATTTCAGGTCCCCCATTAAGGGACTTGAACATCTCTCCTGTGAAGACAGACTGAGAGAACTGGAACTGTTTAGTCTTAGAAGAGAAAGCTGAGAGGGGATTGTATTAGTGTCTATAAATATCTGAGGAGTGGGTGTCAAGAGGAGGGGGACAGGCTCTTTTCAGTGGTGCCCAGTAATAGAACAAGGAATAATGGGTATAAGCTAGAACATAGGAAGTTCCACCTCAACATGAGGAGAAACTTCTTTACTGTGAGGGTGACAGAGCACTGGACAAGCTGCCCAGAGAGGGTGTGGAGTCTCCTTCTCTAAAGAATTTCAAAACCCACCTGGATGTGTTCCTGGGAGGCCTGCCCTAGGTCATCCTCCTTGGGCACGGGGTTGGATGAGGTGATCTCTAGAGGTCCCTTCCAACCCCTAGCATTCTATGATCTTATGATTCTATGATTTCAGGGCAGTCTTTAGCCAGAGCCTTCTCAGAGCCAGAAGCTCCTTCCCAACCAGTGTCCGAGAGTTCAGGGTGAGTCCTTGACAGTTTGGAGGACCTGGGAGTCAGAATCTGAGAAGCTGACTGAGATCCTAAACATGGGCAGCAACTGAGCGAGCACTTTCCCCTTTCTAGTTACCCAAAGCCCTTGTTGGAACCGATCCAAGGGCTGAAGGGACCACACCATGGGATGAGAGGGAGAGGAATCCCCTGTCAGCACTGTGGCATGTTGACTGTATGGTGGAGGGAAGAAGGGATGCACTTAACGCTCTGGGGTCATTGTGGGCTTGGTAGTGTGGTGTGTGCAGAGAGCTTCGTGGTAAGTCGCTCAAACAGGATTTCATCACAAGTAAAAGTCACTGCTCTGACAGGTAAAGGAGACAGCTGAAAATGGGAGGCTATGTTCTGGGGACTCTCTGAGAGGAGGACTTCACCTGGAGCAGCAGGCTGCTCTAGGGCTGCTTCTGCATGCTGCTTGAATCAGACTCACCATTTGGCATGAACTCGTGCTTTTATTGCTGAAAATTATTTCATTGTCAAGCAAAAAGTCTCCTTCAGGTTGGTTGAGCTGCAACTGACCTGAAGGATGTACCACCAAGATGCTCTTAGCTCCGTAGACTGTGTGTTTGTTGGCCTGCCATTCCTCAGATAATTAATGAATTCATTATGTTACAGGGTTTTTTTCTATAATGTCACCTTCCTCTCACATGTGGGAGACCCTTTATACCTGAAGGCATGTCACTGAAGTTCCAGCACTGTCTTGTAGCAGTACAGAGACAGACTACTGCCTACCTTGGATGCCTCACTGGTGTATCTTACTTGCTCAAAGTTATATTTGATCATCAGAGTTAAGAGTGGAAAAGAGGTGAGGTGATTCCACAACCCGGGGTGGTTCATCTAATCATGTGCACATCGTCTTCATGACTCTGCAGAGGCTTTGGATTCTTGGCACCTGGGTATCTATGGGAGTTTAGTCTCCTCAGAAAAGGGATGCGTAGGGCTAATCTCAGTCTTTGCACTTCACTTAGAGGTGTCTGGGTAAAATTGAACATGTGAGGATGGAGGACACAAGAAAACCTTTCTGGAATTAACATTGTAGTTAAGAACATGTGGTGATGTTTTGGGAGATTCCTGTCAAGCTGTAGTGATCCAAGGTATAGACGCAGCTCTTAGCTGTATTGAAGATCCAGGTAGATTTCAAGAAGCCAAGAGCTTCAGGACTTCCACTCATGTGGACTCCTCCCTATGTTTCCTGGGCTTGTCTTTTCCTGAGATGAGGGAAGAAGATGTTCCAGAGATATCAGACCGTATCATGAGGGCATAGTGAGGAACATGCCGGGTGGCACCCTGATTGTTTTGAGTTTGAGGAGACAGGGGTTACAAAGAGAGATGGGAAGCTGTAATGATTCAGGCAGCATGTCCATTTTAATCATAGCCTCTCCTGTCTTTCCTGCTCTTTTGTCACAAGGCAAGGAGTCTTTGTCATGACAATTAATTCAATAGCTCTCCAAGGAACGGAAGCAGATGGTTTCATGCCCTGATGAAGTGAGTCGTTTAAGTGAGAGAAGAGTCATTAAATGCAATCACTGATGAGAGGTTTTCAGCTCCAATAACTCACTGAGGTGTGTGCAGAGAGCACAGAGAGTGAGTATTTGCCATATTTTGGTGGATAGCATTTGCCATGAAAAACATTATGCAAACCTGCCTTTTTTTCTTCACGGCAAATGGAAGCAGGTGGTGTGCAAAATCCAAGCCCAAAGTGCTATTTCACTTTGAAGGCTTCAGGATACAATGCTTCCTTTTTCTCCTTGATGCATAAATGAGAAGTTAGGTCTGCTCACAACCTGGCCTAGCCTCTGCATACTTAACCCTGTGGAAAATACTGGCTATGTTTGTTCAGAAATGAGCGGGAGGAAGAAAGCAAAGCTGATGTTATATTCAGTCTTTTCTGAGCCCCTTCTGCTGTGTCCTGTCTTTTTCATTTCAGAAGCAGTGTGTAATGCCTTCGAATAAGGCAAATAATGTGATTTTGAAATCATGCAGTGGCTTATGCAGTTTGTGTAACGGTTCAAGTAGCTTTTTCTTTCAACGGTAGTTATTAAAGTGTCTCTAAGAGCTTTTTTTTTTTTTTTCCTGAAAAAAAGTGATGAAAAATAAGAAAACTCATTCTAGGGAGAAGATGCAAGTAACTTTTTTTTTTTTTTTGCTTTAACTCAAACAGTAGCTGATCCTACTTCAGGAATAAAGTCCAGAATAAGCTAGAGCAGCTGAAGTGTTTTCCCTACTGGAAAGAACACACCAGAAACCTTTTCTGATTTATCTAGGTCATGTCCTGACATGAGGAGTGAGTGTAGCATCTGTTTCTTCAGGTGTTTTGAAAGACAAAAACCTCACTCTCTTGCTAGTTTGAAGGATGAAGAATATTTGCATTGTTCTTCTTACTGTGGCAGTCTTCTAAACTACCTTCTATCTGCCAGTCTTTCCTGCCATTGAAGACCAGAGGTTCATGCCTAGAAACAGTGAGAGGTAGTAGCAAACTGACTCCTGCCATGCAACTGAGAAGAATCCTAAATATGAAGGCTGATTCTCAGCTTCCTGGGTTGTGCTGGAGTCAGTAAAGTCCTTGTACATCCTCCCATTTTTAAAATGCCTTCTTCCCATCACAGACTTCAACTCCTCAGAGCTTAAAAATTCTCAGATTGTCCCCAAAATCTACCTTCTGGGTAGAGTGCTACTGGTAGGATGTCTTTGATATCCTGTCATGCTCTAAAACTTGGCCATGAAACACACGGGTCTCTGGTTCTTCTTGCAAGAAGAACTTCTTGATTTCTGTTCTCCAGCAAATCTCACCTGGGCCCTCTTTTATTTTAAAAGAAAACACCAGAAAGACAAGTCAGCTCCTCACCCAGGAGGTTCCCGAGGAGACCTTCAACCTTGCTGTGGGGAACCCTTTTCTTCTGCTGAAACTTTGCAGAGGTGAATCCAAGACTGGTGAGTCCAAAGAGTAAAAGAGAAGGGGTATTGGGCTATGGCAAAACTGTGGGTGTAGGTGAAACTGCCAAATCTAAAGAGGAGACTGTCAGGTTCTACAAACCTACAGGTTTAGGTGCCTGTAAAGTTTTTTTGGACTGCAGTTTTGGTCTTAGCACCTAAATCCTGGTTTAGCTGCTTCTGCTCTATTTTTGTCCCTTTGTAACTGATTCTAAGTCCCTCGATTAGAAGCTGGATGAAGCTAAAATATATAATGTGAACAAGTTTTGGCATTATGCTCTATGCCACTGTCATGAAATAATGAAACTCTAACTAAAGAGTGGCTAACTCTAAAGGAGTATTAACTAAAGAGTATTATTTGATGTGCAACAGCACTACAGTCTCTCAAAAAGTCTCTCTTCTTTGCAGCGCCCCTGAAGCTCGTCTTTCTTTCTTCATCTTGTACCACAAAGATCTCCTTTGCAAAAAACATTTGTGGGTATCTGCTGATGGGTGATGAACCAGGACATTGCTGCCTGACCAGACGTTGGACCACAGAAGCAGTTTAAGAAGTTATCCGCATGGCAGGTTTGTGTTTAACAAGCCCTTTAACATCAGGCCATAGAGTCATAGGCTCATTAAGGTTGGAAAAGACGTTCAGCGTGCTTATTTTGACACCCCTCTTGTGCTGCTGCTTTTGGAAAGAGGAAAGAGTAGGAGAAATATTTAAGGCAGTTTTGTTACTCCTTCCACATAACAGAACTAGCGAAAATTGAAAGCTGAAGAAAAGGAAGAAGAACTGCCATCTCCTCCAGTAGATTCCTTCTAACCAATAGAAAGGACTTTACCAGGCCTGTCTTCCTAATTAAAAAAATGTTTGGCCATGATATGCAATGGGTCTCAGTAGGATTCAGCTATCTAACTGTGTCTGGTGCCATGAGGTAGACTTGGGGCTTCCAGCTGCTATTCACAAGAATGTGGATCTCCCCTATGGCTGTGCCTTCCCCATGAAGATGCTTTAGATAACATGGGAAATCTAAAATACCTTGTCAACTGAATTACTCAAAACTGCTTTGATTCTTTTTCTTTTCCTCACAACATTGTTTCAAAGTGTCCACTAGTTTTAGAACCAACCCAGGATTCACTGAAGGGCACTGCTAGAGGATGAGGAAATTTTTTAAGAGAGAAATGTTATGAGAGCCTTTGGCTTCCAAAATAAAAGCTTGACAAACCTGAAGGCTTCATTCCTGAGATAGGAAGGGTAACAACCTTTCGTTTGCCCTATAGTCAAGTGTTGGCTTTCTCTGAGACAAAGTCAATATAAAAGTTCGCTAAAGATTGATGGCAGTTTAAATAATGGATGTGCTTTTTCTTTTGATTGTTGGTAGTTTTTTTTTTTCATGTGTTTAGATGAAGAATAGTGTGCAAATACAGAGTTCCTAGCATGTTTTCTGAGTAAGGATTTTTAAAGGAAAAAATCATGTCAAGAAGTGTAAGAATTTTTTTTTCTGAGTTTTCCTACCTTCTGATATGTTGTTATGACTTTTGTTTTCACTGTGTCAGAGCCATGGGTTAGGTTTGCCAAGAAAAATCTACATGTTCCTGTGTGCCTACACAGCAGTCAGAGCAAGTTTCTAGGATTTTGCTTACTTTTGCAAAGGTTTAGTAGCAAAAACTTTCTCTGTGAACTGTAGAAGGACAGTGAACAAACAGCATTTCTGGAATAAACATGGGTTGCTTTCAAGTCAGCCGTAGACAGATGAGGTCATGTGCAGATGAGCTGACCAGGGAGACCTGCATGACTAATTACTTTTTTCCTTCCAGTGCTCACAAGGAGAAATAAGGAGGCTGAGGGAGAAAATTGTAGTTTGTCAGGTGAAATCATAGTTTTCTAGGTCATTTGGTGAAAAAAGGAGAATAAAATCAATTAGGACCACTCCATTTCACTTCCAGGTTAGTTAATTCTGAAACTAATGACAACAGTTTTCAAAGAATGATATCAGAACTAGCACAGCAAACTTAGAAAATGCATAGATACAGAGAGAAAAAAAACAGCCTGCTGATCAGTTCATAATTGTGTGGTGCAGAGGCAGTGTGATTTAAGGACTAAGTTTTTCTCAAAGTTTTGAAAGCCAAGCCTCCTTCAAAAAAAGGTGAGAGCAATCCACCTTCCCCCCCCTCCCCCGAGTATGGGAGTTCAGCAAAGGCTTGGACAGCAGCTTTTGTACCATTTCTTGATGGGCTTCTTTTTATGCTTTAAGTGGTGAAACCAATGAAAAGCAAGCCCTGAGGGCAAGGAATAGTTTGGAGCTACTGTTTCAGGCTTTCTGCAAACTCAGGGTACCATTGCTGCCTTGTTACTGCTACATCTGTTATAGGTTTTTCCTGCTGCATATACTATATCAGACAGTGTTTAAACTCTGTAGATAGATATAAGCAAATATACAAAATATGGAGAATCACAGATTATCCTTTCCTTTTTCAAGTATATCTTAATAAAGTTATTAGCTAGGGCCTTAGGTGCTTCACTTTAAGTGTATTTAGACAGCCACTTATTTCTGAGGATCTGAGACTGTCAGTCTCTGAAGGAGCTCTTAAGAGGCCTTTCTGTTTTCACCCATTCCTCTTAACTCCCCACACCTGGAACCACAGAGTATTTTGGAGAACCCTCAGTTCCATTGTGTGTGTCAGGTGCTTCTCTTTCAGATCCAGCACTTCTCTTGATCCACTTTTGACCTGGGATCCTTCACTGCTCTGTGCCTGAGTTTCCTCATTTTTGGATAACCAATAATGAAGATCTCACCCCACATTTGCCATAGCAGCTGACTGCTGATCAGGTGCTTAGACCAGTGGCAATGGAAAGCACTGCTGGGAGGAAAGGCTGATTTGATGAGTGCTGAGCTGTGAGATCTGTGTGTGGCACAGAAGCCATATTATCCATAAACATCTGAAGGAAATCTTTATTGGAAAGAAACTCCCAAAACAATCCATTTGAACCTCTGCATTTCATATTTCTAGTTCTACCGACTGTCACAGGCATCTCCCTTCAATCTCCTGGTTTACGATTACTCATAAAATGAATGACATGCCTTACAGGCAGCTGTCAAAAGTATTTTAAATTCCACTGCTTGCTCCTCGGTGCTTCTGCTAGCAGCATGAATTTGTTTGCAATAATGAGGAGACATCTCACAGGGACCAGCCCCAGCAGTACTTGCTCCTCTCTCTCTCCTCCGAGAGGGCAAAGGCAAGCCTGTAATGCTTCTGCTAACCAGCACCCCTAGCTAGGCTGAGAAGGAGTTATGAGCCTGGGGAGGAATAAATAGAAGTCCTTCCTGGCACTGTGGGATCAGAAAGATGGTGCTGGTGTGCTTTCCAAGGGACGATCTTTAGGGTCATGTCTCCTTCACGGTTCTACTCACTCACCAAACCAAACTTTTCCTCAAGTGTTGAGCCCGTGTGATAGAAGCTCCTGAATTGCAATGCCGGAAAGGACAGGACCTACAGCAGGGGAGTTTGCCTCCCCCACTGTAATTCAGGCTCATCCATATCACATGCTCAATCCCGTTTTACATACACTAAGACCTTGGGCAACACCTCCTCCACTTGGCCACTCTGTCCAGCAAGCCACAGCCCTGGGAACCCACAAGTTTGTGCTTGACTGCAGCAGAGTAAGCTCTTGTTACAAGTCAATGGCCAGTCTGTTTTTCCAGCTATGTTTTCTAGGAATTTCGTTCCTCTCTCCAGTCCCAACACTCCTGAAGCCTTTGCAAAATATTCCTTTTTGGCTTTTGACAATCTCGGTTTCAGATTCCTTTTGCTGGCTACAGGATTTCTGGGCAGGTTTACAGACATAACATCTCCTTCTTTTAAAAACAGTCCATATACTGGAGCGATGGGCTGGGAGCTGTGTTTATCTTAACTCAAATTGCAGAACTATCACCCAAGCTGGGAAGACCTCCCTCTCTCAGCTCTGTCTGAAATTAAAGACCACCTGCCTTCATCTCTGTCCATGGCTACTCTAAAGTTTCTTCTGCATTTGTCAGGAGCTCATTTGGATGTGGAAGAGAACCTTACCATGAAGAGTAATTTTTATAAAACATGCTGGTGGCAAAGAAATAGAAAAAAATCACTGAGAGAGAATCTTTATAGACTTTGAGTCAGCAGTGCTGCATTTCTGGGTGACTTGGTCTGAGCCAACATCTATGTTATTTTGCAATTGCAAAGAGATTTTTGTTACTTTCTGGGCAGGTCAAAGTAGTTCAAAAGGCCTGGTAGATATTTGCAGGCAATTGTGCACAAAGCCTTTCATAGGAGTTTCAATGCTTAAAGCAAAACAGCTAACATCAAGGATGGGGCACCAGAAGCACTTTGTTTTCACTTACTGTAAATGATCATAAATTCTACTGCTACTTTATTGTGGTGGCTGTAGTTCTTGGAAGAGTAAAAGGGGTGAGAGACCAGTTCTCAGTCAGTTTTATAAAGTACAAGGTTGCTTGTATTGGTAACAAGTCCAAAGTGCAATATTTCAACTATGAATGATTGGATTTTTTCCCAGATTCCCATAAAGTCATTAACACTGTAAGGGGTCACCCATAACGTAACCAAAAGACTGGAAAACTGGAGCAGATTGTCAAAGCAGCCCTGGTCTTCAAGGAGGTGAACACACACTTTCAGAAGTCTTTTGAGGAGTGGTTGAGGGACCTGGGGTTGTTCAGAGTGGAGAAAAAGAGGCTCAGGGGAGACCTTCTCACTTTCTACAACTCTCTGAAAGGAGGTTGGAGCCATGTGGGGTTTGGTCTCTTATCCCGGCGAACAAGTGGTAGGACAAGAGGAAATGGCCTCAAGTTGCACCAGGGAAGTTTTACCTTGGACATGAAGAAGAATTTCTTCCCCAAAAGGGTTGTCAAGGCCTGGCCAAGGATGCCCAGGGAGGTGGTGGCATCACCATCTCTGGAGGGGTTTAAAACCTGTGGAGATGTGGTGCTGAGGGACATGGTTTAGTGGTGACCTGGCAGTCCTGGGTTAAGAGTAGGACTCAATGATTTTAAAGGTCTCTTTCAACCCAAGCGATTCAATATTGATGAATATGATCACTGTGAAAATGGACCCCATAAAGCATACTGTGGTAAAGTCTCCTTTATAGCTCTCTGTGGCCTCTCCAGATATGCCTTATAAAAGCAGCAGCCAAAAGCTAAGAGCTCTTTTATCTGTAGGGAGCTCATCTCATGTGGAACTGCCCTTTGGAGAAGTCTTCCCTGAAGTAGGATCCAATCTTGGACCAATTCCCAGTGGTCTTCCAAAACTAAGAAAATGGTAACCCTTATGCTTTTTTACTTTTTTAATGCTTTTATGGCAAAGTCTCATCTAAAAGTATAAGGATGATGCCTAGAGGTTCTACATATGTTGTTTTAGACCTCTCTATGGAAGTAACAGGGAATTGGGTTGTCACCTATGTTTATTAAACCATTCTGTGGAATTTGATAGCTGTAAGGGGATTTTTCTAATAAACTGTATGACTGTTCAGCAAACTAGGGGGGAAATCATTATTTTCTAGCCCACTCTTGTAGAAAGTGAGAGCCTATCATTGGCAACAGCTGGAAGAGTTCTGCCTGTAAAAACAATGCTCCTACAGGAAGGGCCCTCCAAGAAAAACTGAGGAGACACATCATCAGCCTGAGGGGACACTACTAAGCATTGGGTTGTGCACAGCAGCTCAGCAGATGATTGAAGTTAGAGATTTTTGATTAACTTCACCAGTGAAGGGTCTCTTTCAGTGCCATGGAGGTCCAAGCATGCTGCCTCAGCAGAACACTTGGCTTCCAGTGGTGTGGGAAGGAGAAGATGGGATTGGAAATTGGCTCCTGGTTTCTCTCTTAGCAATACAACACGTTGCTACTTGAGCGACGCAGGTCACCATTCAGGTTTAAGTGTTCACAAAGAGTTTGTTTTTCTCAGGAAATATTCGATCCAGGATAGAAAATAAAATTCTTTAATTTGGCTTTTGATATCTGCTATAGAGACAGCTCATTATGAAGCTGCAACAAGAAGCACTTCCAAACCAAAGTGGAAAATATTGGTCCATCTGTGACACACAAAAAGCCTATGTAGACCATTTCATGCTTGCTTAGGGCAGTAACAGACATAGAAGCCAAGACTGGATGCAGAGTTGAACTTTTCACAGTCCTGAGTGTGTTTGGGTAAAGGCTTTGGCTCAGTTTGTTGTGCCAAAATACAAGCAGGCCATGAATCTGAATTTTCCCAAAGTTCAACTGCAGCCATATTCAGGCTTCTCAGACCTTTGTTTATTTGGCATGTTGTGACATTTATACACACACACACAGGGACTCATTTAAACCATCCAACTCAAATCCTCCTACATACAGCCACAAATGCATAAAATTTGAATACTTTTTTTTTTTTCAGACATTTTGGCCGAAATGAAACTTTTTACAGTAATAAATAACAGAATAATTATTTTTACTTCCTACACAGGAACTCAAATGTTTGATTCATTTTGCTCTTTTTGGCAGAGCTGATAGCTCTGAAATAGTTTTCCCTGGCATCTCAGCAATAACAGTTCCCATTAACCCTGAAGACTCCTGATGACCTAAACTCAACTTCAGGATATTTGATTTCTCCTTCTCCCTCCTAGCCGCATGGGAATGTGAGAGGAAACATAACACAGCCTAGTAGTGATTACAACCTAACTTTTCTTTTTGCTGTCCCTGGTGGCTGTGCAACAGCTTAAGGTAACTTCACATCTGTCTTCTCATAGACATGTGCTTGTTTTCTACTTGGCAGTTATTTTTGGTGGAATCTGAGATTTCTGATATTTATCTAGGATTTCCTTACCCAACAGGAAGAGCAGAGTTCAGCGCTCAAAGGAAATAAACTGATTGTACCTCCATTACACCTGAAAATCCCAACGATTTCTGGTGCCCACAGCTCAGTGCTTCCTAGAAACTCTGGCCTGTCCATCCATGCCCATGCCATACAGAAGATTATTCAGTGTGCAGTAAGCCACGTGCCAACCCAAGATGTTGGTTTTAAGGACCTGCACCGACTAGCTGTATGGCTTGATGCTTCCCAGAAACCTCAGGCTGAGCGTGTGTGTGCAGCACACACTGTCTGCACAGAGACTTCTGTCTGGGAAATGCCAGGTTCCACTCACCACTGGCAAATGCTTGTGTTTGAGGAGAACTGCTGTGCTGACAGATCTTTGGCTGCTCTGATTGCATGTGAACGGTAAAGACATGATTGTTCTCACTAGTGTCACTAGAACCACATGCTTGCCTGCCCTGGCTTGTTCAAAGCCACTCGAGTTTTGGTGGCTCGAGTTTTGGTGGAATTTTTTGGTTTTTGGAGAGGCAGTGGGGTGAAGCCAAACACTGGAGGCTTTTCCCAGTGAACACAACGATGATGATGCGAGCTTAGAACTGCAGAAAACAATAGGGAGCAGACTAACGTGCTGGGATAATGTCTGGCATATGTTTGGTGTCTCTGCATTACTGATGGAGGACTCTTGGATCTGTTTGACTGTCATTCTACCAGCAAATTGTTCCAGTTTCCGTGGTCTGCAATGGTTAAGAAGCAAAGGATCTTCTTTATGTTGGAGAACATCCCTCTTCCACTGCACTGAAATGTACAGCAGAGTATATATTTAGCTAAATTATTGTTCCACCAATGGCTGTGTTTTCTCAGCCTTCATCCTGTCAGCCAACACAGTCCCTCTCCTACATTAATCTTTCCAGTTTGAACTTTTTTTTTTTTAAACTGTAGACACCCTTCACTTGTCTTCTCAAGTGCTCTAGAAAAGTTGTATGAAATGAGGCAATAGCAGGCACGTGTTCCCTGAGACATCAAACCTGTACATGGGGATCCTGCAGAAAAGAAAAAGACGCAAGGAAGTCTGGGGGGAGAAAAAAAGCGACCTTACAGGGGTGGCTATAACTTTTCTGGACCTAGATCTGTTGTCATCAGCTGCTGAAACTTTTGTGCTTTACTGGTTCTGCAGGGAACCAGTAAAGATTCTTGGAAGTTTCTGCCTTCCCCACAGTTCATGTCTTTGGTGGACCCTCTGGACATATCGCTTTGTCTTCATGAATCTCAGGGACCCCAGGGAGACACTGAGCTGTAGGCCCTGTCTGTAGCTTAGCCAATGTGTCTGTGCATCAGTCTGTCATGAGAAGACTGTCACTGCTTCACCCGTAGAGCAGCTGTAAGGATAAATCTGTTATTAGAGATATTCAGCAGCAGAGGGCTGGAGGAGCATACATGATAGCTGCTGCTAGGTATGAGTAAGAGATTGTCTCTGTGTGTGTGCATAATCTCATTCAAATTATACAGGCAGGATCCAGCACCTAAGAAACATTTTCTCTAAGGATCATAATTGTAAAGTTTAACCAAATAAATAGTGAAAGGCATTATATAAAACTCCCACACAGGGCCCTGCAACCTGAAACATAAAATATACATACAGCAGATTCTGCTCACCACAAAACTATGCCAGGAATATAAGAGTATCTTTTTATACAGATTGGCTTTCCTCCCATTCCGGGGTCAGAGACATGACGTCCCAATAAACATTCATGGATCGCTAGGAAATCACAGGCATCTCCGAGCTGGCTTGCCTGCCCTCCCTTTTTCAGCTGAACATTTAGTGCTGAGTCGATAAAGCCCCTCAACTCCTTCCTCATCATTCTCATCTCCCTAATTCCACCAAATAATTCATATGGTGTGGTTTCACCAGCTAAATCATTTTTAAACAGTTAAGCCCCTTCTGGGGCTTTTAAAACAGCCGGCTGTAGGGCTGACTCTAATCTGTATCTCTCCTGAGAGGATACCTTTCTTCTGCCTCCCACTTTCTTGATGACTACAGGACCCAATAAATACAATACTTAGTAGTGTTCTAGTTGCTTCCTTGTCTACTCACAGAGGGAGCCACTAAGCTGAGAAAACAGCAGTAAAAAACCCTCCATAAATTCAGTCTTATATGTTCAGACCCTTGTAAAACTGGCCAAGGCATGAATTCCCACAGGCACTGTGTTCCTCTGCAGCAGTGTGCAGAATAAAGCCCCCACCATCTGAACCCTCATGTCGTGTGTTGTGTGCTGGCAAGCTCCTAGCAGCACCTAGAAGTAGCCTTGGCCTTTCTTGGTTTGGAATTTAGTGTAATTTTCTGTTCTGCACCAGCTAGTGAGCAGAGAGGGAGGATGACTACCCTTTCATGACGGTAGTTGGTTGGCACTTGCAAAGGCCACACATTAGGCAGCAGTCATATGGTCTTTAGGCCTACTATCTCCACAATAGCTGATGATCTTTCTGTGCCACAGGCATATAAATGTGTATCTGTAAAGTTTTTCCCCCTTCTATCTCCCATGATTAGAGAAACTGAAGAGCTCTTCACTGGTATATCTCCATATGAGGAGATTGCCACTTACCATGGAGATGACAGGGTTTAATGACAAAGACTGTGATAAAAGACAGAGGTTCCGACTCTTCTGTCCCGTGCCCTTGTTCTACCTTTGCCCATCACAGGTGGTTAGATAATGAAAATGTTATTTCAGCCTGAGTTACCTCTGTGGGTTACGGACATGTGAATAGCCTTCAAGCTACAGTAACACACACAGATAAAAACACTATCACTTCTCACTGAGGAGGGAAAATGGGAGTATTATGAGAACGGGTGACCAAAGACAAAACTTGGATGGGGTAGAGCTGGAAGACTAGATGAAGTTTGGTTCATTCCACTGTATGACTCCAGCAGAGTTCACCAACATACAAATGGGGACACATGCCCAAACAGCTATGGAAGTGATGCACCTGCATGAATAAGGACTTGCACCCACAAAAGTCCTTTGCTATGAACTATTTAATTACCTTTTGTTAGAGGAAGATTAGGAAGTTCGTTAGAAGAACCTATATCACTGCCTATATCTGCTCATTCTACTAGTATGAAAATATCCATCGTTCCTGCAGGCAAGCCTTTTGTTCCAAGGGTCCAGGTCATACAAAGTGTGGGGACATCACCTTTCTGTAGTAACCTGCACAAAATTTGGAGGCACTTGTACAGTTTGCTGAAGAAAAGAGATGAGAAAGGCATCTGTGGTCAGTGTGTATAGAGAGGCATGACCTGTCTCCAGACAGAGGAATGAGAACAGTTTCAAAACTTCAAAAAGTGCTCTTTAATCTGAGTGTAAAACACAAGGGCAGGCAGGACAGTCAATTTTGTTGGACATCATTCTAAGAGCTTTCAGGGCAGGAAGGCTTTCATGGACAGAAACGGAATCCTGAATTCGGTGGCCATTGTCAGGCTTAGTTAAAGATCCCTGATGCACTTAGATCTGCCTTCTTCTGACTTAACCATGTGCAGATCTGGGCCTGTCTGTTGGAGCACTTGAGGACCCAGTCCTGAGAGAAGATGGTTATGCAAACCCGGCAGTAGCCAGTGCAAAGCAGCTGAATGAGTCACAGGCTTTGTGGGATACAGAGGCTGCAGACTGAGATTCTTGTTCACACTGAGAACTGCAGCCTCCTTCTGTACTCGCTGCCATCTGGAGACAGAGGAATCAAATACAACTGGCATGTGTTAAAACCCTTCCACCCTTTTGTATGGTTTAATCTTGCAAACGCCATTTGTTTAGCAAAGGAAAAATGTATTAATTGTTCTGCATGTGTGACTAATGGTGGTTAGTCCTATTCTGCTGTCAGGAAAAGTGCCACAGTTGATTGCATTTAATTCCTGCTTAAAGCTGCCCTCTTTTATGCAAAGTTTTTTGACTTTTCCCATCTTCAAAGCTAGCTTCACAGCCCATCCAAAGGACTCTGGGGTTAGCAGAAAGACCTGCTGACACATAATGCTGCAGACTCAAGTTCAAGGTCTTTAGAACTTGGAGGAACTCAAGAGGTCTGAATACAAAAGAGTTCCCTTCTAAAAAGAAATATCTGTGTTTCTCATCCAGCCTATTGAAGCTGATGGCCAACTCCTTTAGCATTGTGCCCTTCAGTCACTGAAGCCTTCATCATTTCTAGTTTGGATGTCGCTAGTATGGCCTTTATATCCAATCTGAAGCTGGGGGAGAGTGCTGAATTCTGTTTCTCAAGCATGATAATTGTAGGCACATGACATATTCATGGCTCATCATGTTACTCGAGCTGTAAAATTATGGTGGGATCCCCCTCATTGGTCAAATTATCTTCCTTTCAATGCAGGGAATTTGGAAAAGGCATTTTCTACACTGCTGGAAATGTACAAATAATAAATGTGTCTGATGAGGGATAAGGAAACGTTGGGATGTCAAATCTATCTACGGTTCCATTTCACATTTATTTTTTTTAATCCTCCTGCTTCCATCTCTGTCTGTGTCTTATAATACATTCACCACCACAGTCGCACAGTGTGTGGCCAAGAGCACATAAATGTGGCTAAGAAATGCCACACAGAAATACAATGTTATCAACATTAGTGGTCTCTTGGTATGTCCAAAAATATCCCACAGAACAAAGATGAGACAGTGCATGTATGCAACTCCTTCTGTTCCTTATATGAGATGTAAAATAAAAATCCTGTATAAAAGCAATGATTTCACACAGTCCGAGAAGGTGGGGTCAGTGTAGTTAAGGAAAGGAAGCTATGGAGACATAGAATAGCTTAACAGAGAGATCTGTTAGTGGGAAAACCTCCTGAAAAGTGGAAGAATCCTCTCTGCAGCCTTTGAAATTGAGATCATCAAAGCACTGAAGAATATTCACCAGGGCACAAACATCTGTGATGAGAACAGAGGTGCACAGGAACAAGGAGCTCTTTTTCCCC
This sequence comes from Merops nubicus, assembly GCF_000691845.1. Lineage (NCBI taxonomy): Eukaryota > Metazoa > Chordata > Aves > Coraciiformes > Meropidae > Merops > Merops nubicus. Next base: position 55,124 of record NW_008621763.1, on the reverse strand, counting down.
ATGAAAGAAAGGTGGATAAACAGCAAAATTCCTTCTTTTTCTAGGAATTCCACTACTAAGAAGTCAGACTGACTACTCTGTGTGGAATGTTAACCCACCCTAAAGCCACCCTCAGCTTCATTCTGTTTGTGCTACTACCTTTATTGCTACTCCCTTTGCTTATAGAGCTGAACCAAGAGCACAGAACTGGTAAATCAGAATTGACAGCCTAGGAAGCCAAGCAGTCATATTTCAGCATCCATCAAGTGCTTTCACAGGGAAGAATTTGCAATGTAACAAGTTCCACATCTTTTTTTGGCATAGTCCGGAAGGAATAAGCAAACAAAAGGAGCAGCGTGTCTTCTGTCTGCTTTGCAGCAACTCACAGATTTTCTCAGCATCTCTTTAAGCCAAAGAAAGCTGCCACGGTGGAAGAAAAAGAAAGACCTGAGACAAATTCTGGCCTGTCTTATCAGTGTCATGGAATTTAGGATCTCTTTGCAACTATGCTCTCAGGACTGCCTGAGACATGAATAACTCTCTTTCTGCTGTTCTTTCAATGTACGGCCATGCTCAGGAGCATAGGCAGGGTTGTGGCCCTTCTGGCTGTGCCACAGGCCTTCCTTTATTTTCTCCTCAACTTGCCACGCCTTGCCTTTGTACCACAGGGCCTCAAACTGTAAAGGCAACAGAGCTCCAAATGATGCATCTCAAGGGTGCAGCTTATTTGCCGTGGGCAACAGAAGCACATTGCCAACTTTGCTGTTTTTTTTTTTCAGTGATCTTATTTAGAAACAGCAAATTAGGGACTGGTGTGAGTCAAACTGGATCCCTGGGTTTCTTCAGGTCTGTATTGCTCCTACCATTTTAAACCGTGTTCCCTATACTCTAAGGAATGTGCTAACTGAATTCAGACCTACCTGTGTTTTGTTAACCACACAGTTAGCCCTGAATCTAGTCCATCAGGCCTGACCAGAATCAACTACTCTTTGCTTCACCTTCATGACCATTGCTCTGTAGACTCTGCCATTCACTCATTCTGTATTTTCTCTTGCTGTAAGGGGATTAAATTAAGGGAGAAGTGATCAGAAACAGAAGGGAACTTGGCTTTAATGATCTATACTTTGTTCACAAAATAACTTGCGAGCCATTCACTGATACATACCTTTTGATTTGCAGGCCTTCCGTACAGGCTCTGAGTCAAATCGGTGATCCAGAAGAGCTCAGAAAGGAGATGTTGTTCCCCCCTCAAAGAAGTGATATTGGAAAAAGATGTGGCCTTCTGCAGCTGTCATGGCCTTTGATATCCAGCTACATGTTGTTTCCATATTGCATAGTGAACTTGAGACCAGATGATCTCCATAAATAATGCAGTCTTGTGATTTCCTCTTTTACTGTTCCAGCAGAAGCTTCCAAAGGGTTGATGCACCAAGGAGCAGCCATGAGCAAATGAGACTTAAACTTTTAGACTACTTGTGAGCATAGATGAGGGATGTCCCCATGTGAGAGGCAGTCTAGGCATAAGCAACTAATCCTGCACAGGGCTTTGACACTTGGAAATAAACCTAGAACAAGTTGCATAATGGAAGAATATAGTGCTGGGCACTGAGAGTTCTTGATGACTAGTGTTTTTAGGATGGTTTCTTTTTCTCATCTGAGACTGTTTTACATGTGAGAGTTCATTCTCAGCATGATAAATTGTGCACATTGCCTATGAAGATTACTTTATCACCTCCTTCTAGAAAGTCTTTCAAGCCTCTTTACAGAAAATTCCTGGATGGAGCTTTTTCTATTGTGATGTCATTGTAGTTGTAATAGAAACTTGCTAGGAATTTTTCTACTACATAAGAAAGCCCCTAAGAAGTCCCTTTCCCAAAGAGCACTCAATAAGAAGTCTTCCCCCGCCAAAATATTGACCACAGGAGTGAAAAGCACATATGACTTACTAATGTCTTTAAACTAAATAACAGGAAATATAATAACTTTCCCCATCATGAATTAACACCTTTGTACTTCCTTTACCAGCAGCTGTAAATTTGTTTCCAGCAGGCAGACTTGTCTGGTCTCCAAAAGTTCCTCTTTCCAATGACAGACTACATCATCTCTAAGCAGAGTCTGTACCAGGTTAACTGAAGTCATCCTTGAAAGACTAAGCCTTCTGAAAGGACCTAAGAGGGTATGGAATGGTCATGTTTTCAGAGAACCAGCAGCGCAGGATGCCAAGGCAGACAGCAGTGGCGGAGCTGAGCAGATGGGAAGGTGAGCTGAAAGAGGTGGGTTATTCACCCCGGCCCCAGCCGAAAGCTGAGCATACGGAAGTGGTCTGTAAAGTGTTTACAGTCCAGCCTCAAAACTCAACATGTATTCCAAGGGGGATTGTTTACACAGTCAAATAAATTCCCATTAATTACCTGTATTTTCATACTAAGATGCTTTGATTAGCTTTTTGGGGGGATGGATTTTTTTTTTTAATATCTGCTAATTACTCTCAAACAGTATCGTCCTGTGAAGCATTCTTACTGAAAGACCCAAATGGCATAAAAGGAGTGATAATTCCCACCTAACCTGGAACAGATTTTTGCCTGAATTCAGCCCCCAGTCTTGCCTTCCACAGGCAGTTCCCAAAAGAAGAAGTGGCTGGGTTTCCTTCTTTCCCTTTCTGAACCCCACATGCACATGGATGCTTGTTAGTAGTTAGAACTTTAATTTGATGCATAGTATGAGAGCATATGGGACCATAAAACTCCTCAAACACAGCAACCCAAGTATAGGCTTGCAAAAGTCACAGAGGGCCTGGAAAGCTCAGTGATGACAATTGTGAGAACCTGTATGACAACTTACTGAAGGGCGGGTAGGTCTTCTCAGAGCAGGACACAGATTTATGTACACACTTGCAAATATTTACACATACATCCATGTGCTCAAAATGGACACTACATTCAAAAAGTGTCTTTTGTAGTCTGGTATTACAGCTGCATTTAAAGCAGACTGGGAACATGATAAAAGAGTGACATGTCAGAGCTCTCTGTCATACTTCTCAGGAGTTTACACATTGATTCTTTTTGGTTAGGTTTTGGCTGGTGTGCAAATATATTCACACACCTAGGCATTTCTGTGTGTGCATACAAGTATTTCTTGAAAAGGGGTATGTTTTTTCTATATTTTGTTTCTGTGTAGCACTGTAATCTCCAGAGTCCTGGGCCATACCTTCCCATGTTTGGTTCTTGTACATAGATAAACACCTTGTAATAATTCCCCTAATTTCCCACATGCCTAGAGCCTAATTTATAATGGCTTAAAATGAGGGGAGAATGTCTTTTTCTTAGTGTGGGTTTTGTTGAACTTTCAGGAGGAACTGTGCTGCCATGTGACTTGAGACACAGAAAATGTTGATACCAATAAAATCTTAGCAGAGCATGCCAAGAAAATCAGCATTTAGTTTACCGAGGATATCCCAGAGGAAACATACAGTTAATACTGAAGTTTAAAATATCGTAGCCTTGGAATCTTAAAGCTCCATCAGCACTTGGAAGAGGGGGAAGAAAGAGTAACAAAAAATCCTGTAGCAACAAGGAGGTTAAATACACACATATGCAAAATGTAGCACAACTCAATGGATCACTTTTAGTGGCTACGGATTTTGTCTGACATGGGGTTTGCTCTTGATCTCCTCATATTTGTAGCATGGCAGAAAAAAAAAATTAATAAAACCTTCCCATTTCTGAGAGTACCTTATAATGAAAACAAGAATATTTTGAAAGGAAAGAATAGGAAATGTTGACTGGGGTGTCCTGCTGCTTTCTAAGTAGTCCAGCTCCCAAGATTTATGTCAAAAGCAACAGAAGGTTGGAAATGAAAGAATGCCCTTGATGTTACACTCTGTAACTCAGCCAAGCGAGATGGCTTTTTCATTTACCTTGTCAAAAACCCAACATAAAAAAAAAGGTTGGAGATAAAAATCTTACACCATTACTGGGTATTTACAGATGATGTGACAAAATAAATGTGTTCCACTCATGAGAAAAAGTGCTCTGTTCAATCCTATGAGGTCCCCTGCTCCAGATAGGTGGTACTTAGTTTTATATCTGCAGAGCATTGGCTTGGGTTGTTGGAGTTGTGCTCTTTTGGTCTCAATGGCAGAGTCCTGCTGGCCTACAGAGACAACAGAGCTCTTCCTTCGCTCCCCCTGGTGATCATGAATCTTACAGCACAATTTACCTTCTCCATGTTTGAACTTGACATCATCCCATACATGCCACTGTCCCTGCCATTGTAGGTGTTTCTGAATGAGAACAGATATTGGTAGGGTTGATGCTGTGGGATTAAAGAGGCAAAAGGCAACGGCAATAGAAGTTAAATAAGTAAAAGGGAACAAGACAGCTACGTGAAGGATGTGTTATTGCCTGAGACAAGTCTCATTTGTGTACGTGTGCAGATGTCCCCATGGCATATGTCAGACTTTTGATACTTGATGCCTTTAAGTCAATGGTATGAAAGGGCTCCAATTGGCTTAATTTGATTTTAGACTTGCAGCACTTGCCTTAGTTGATTTTGGGCTTGTGGTGTTTTTTCTTAACAACAGCAGGCTCCAGAAGTCATTATGCTGAGAGGTTAATGATTTCTTTTTCTACAACTGGTTCAGCAAAACCACTGAAACCGGGAAGCAGCTTCCTTTCTGTGGGAACCCAGGCCTCCAAGCCTTGATCAGGCACACAAGGAAGCCCGTGCTGCAGATGCAGTGTGAGGCAGGTTGTGCTAATACCTGAAATAAGAGGCACATGCTCTGGACGGATCAATAATTAGTCTGAAATTGTGATTTTACTGTGTACATTTTACATAGCTAAATCCCAGTTCTTGATGATTAGAGGCTGAATGGTTCTTAGCCTCACATCTTTCTTCCCAGCTAACTGCTCAGCATTTTGTGGTTTTCAGTGTCACAGAATCAAAATACCTGCTACTTTAAACAGATTCAATCAATGTAGCTGTTGCATGTGTAATATGACTTCAGTGCTTCATAAAAACAGAGAGATGAGAACAGGTTAAACCCTGCCCTGAAAACATACCCAGCCACGTAAAAGGCAGAGAACAGATATGAATTCCAGTTCCCTTCCTCACTTCTCCCTTTGTAATGGGCCAAGCCAAAAGTCTTCTATCCAAACAGCCCCGAACTGTGAGGAAATTCAGATCCAAACTCTTACAAGCCAGGCCATTTCTAATTATTTTTATTGCCTCATTAAATTTATTATGTTGTGCCATTTCTAGTGACCTCATTAACTCTCTGCAAAGAGTTTGTCACGTACAATCCTTAACAGATGTCTGGTTTCAGGCACTGGGAAGTCAGTCATGTGGCTCTTTCCTCAGCATGCACAGACCCTTATGCTCTCCAATCCTATGCTCTACTGTCTTGCAAGAAGGATTTCATCCTGATGATGCTGTATTACTGGGAAATTTGCTGCAGTCCTGCTTGGGCCAGTTTTTATGCCTTCATTCTCTAGCTATGTCCCACATATTTCTTCTCCTCCGCCTTGTTTCCTTCTGCATCGATCCAGATGGATTGTATACCAGAATTGCACTCTCCTGTGGAGAAGATCTTCTGGCTTCTTCAGTCAACCAGGGCTTGCAATGCCCTGTTGGGTTTAGGATGTAAAACCCCTCTATTATGTGTGCAGCTGGGCTCAGAGACCAGATTTCACGTTGTTCTTTCTTTATCCATGATTTTAATAGCTTGGATAGTGTGATTGTTAAATGCTGGGGTTCTGGACCACAGCCTTGAGGAACTGTCAAAGGATTTTGAGTCATTCTGCAGCTTAGAGCGGGATGTGGGACTGACAGGATCAACAAGGAAGGAAGGAAGCTACCATGTGAACCTGAGACTCAGCCAGGTCTCCTACAACTGGCTTGCCAGGTAGGCAATGTGCGTTGCCAGACATCTGGGGATGAGAACAAGTCGATAGTCATCTTTGGAAGAACATGTGGATTCTATAGTCATACCCATTCCCAGATCAAGAGATGCAGACCCCAGCAGGTGGCATCCCATGCATTGACATAGGAACAACCATGTGCTGGCAGGCCAAAGGTCCATCCCTCTATTCATTGAATTCTACATTGAATGTCTAGGATAATGGTCCAGGAGCATATGGAGGGATACTCCCACAGAACACCCCTCGGGCTTTGGCATGATATGGTTCAGGTGACTTCCAGTGCTGGACTTTTTCCCAAAAAAACCCTTTTTGAGCTCCTGTAAACATTTACTTTCCTCAGTCTCCTGTGGCAAGCATTTCCACAGGTGAACTACATGCTCTATGAAGAACCACCTTTTTTTTTTTGAACTTTATCTTCAACTTTCAAGTTTGTTTTATTCTTTCCTGTTCTTTCATTGGAAGAGAGTGAATAATTATTCTGTTTTCATCTTCTGCAGGCCAGTCATGATTTTACAGGCATCTATTCTCCCCTTCTCTGTTATCTCTTTTCATGTTGCTCCAGTATCAATTTCACATTTTACTTCTGGTAGGTGAAGAACTGTAACAGGCTGAAGATCGGGAAGTTTCTTCTGTAGTTTCAAGGGGGAAGGAGAAACGGGAGTTGGGAAGGGACTTCGACTGTGGTGGTTAGAGTACATGTCATGTGAAGGTGGTACAGCTTTTTCCTGAAAGAATATCTAGTTTTGTAACTTAGATATGCCTAGTCTGGGAAGCTGTAACCATATAAAAAAAGGGAGGACAGGAATTTATGCAAACTTTCAGTTTCCAAATAAAACTTAAGCCCATTTCTTCTCTTGCCTTTCATAAAAGTTGCTCTGTAACGTGGTGTTAACTTGAATTATTGCAGGGATTAGAAGGTGAAATAGGTCCAGTTCTTAATTCTTCTCACTTCTCGTTTTTAAAGAGGTGAGGCTCTCCTGGATTTATATCTGATTTACACCAGCACAGATGGGAGGGAAGTCAGGCCTATTGTTTTTACACTGTGCTTTTGACAGTGCTGAGAATCTCCATGCTATAAAAGTGTCTGCGCTCTGCTCTCTTCCATCTGTATTGCATATATTGTATCTGTCATGCTGGTTAGGAAGAACTGATATTTTTGGCAAGCTTTCATTCTCGTACAACTCCACATATAGCATCACAGAATAAAAAATAGCAATGGTTGGGGAAAAACTATCTGACTCATGGGAAATTCACATTCTTGTTTTATCTTGTGACAGAGCAGAAGAGGAGAGTACCTTTTTTTCCCCGAAATGGAATGAAAGGTGTTATCAGATTTCAATTAGTTCAAATCCAAATGTAAGGAGTATCCTGAGGCATTGGGACACTTCGGTCATAGCAGGCTCAAATTCTTTTCTTGTAACTGTAGTTGTCTAAAAGTTGTCTTCTAAAATGAGTAAATGAGAGGGATGAGCCTGTCTAGACTGTAAGCCATTTCATCCTGAGCACCACAGCTCAGATAGAATAGATCACTGCATGTCTGGAGAGCCTTGGTTCTCTGCACTGCCTAGGTAAGGAACCCAGACATGCCATTTGACTAACTGCTTGCCCTCCAATTTTTTTCTTTTTTGGAGATAATGTTCAGCTGAGGAGAAAACAAGGTCACAACAAACTCAGAACTGCAACTTTCATGAGGGACACCATGATTGATAGAGTGCACCACTGATAAGAAATATTTTATCTCTGTTTTCCTGGAAAAAAAAAATGCTTGAAAAATCAATTATTTCCTAGGGAAGGCTTTTGAATGAGATGATGCCTTGCCCTCTCATGGGAAAATTTTTCACTCAGAAATTAAGAAATAGCTTCAAGAAGTTCAAAAAAATAGTAGAGAGATTTTGCTGATGAAGCATACAAGTGACAGCTGATAGATTGAAAGTCATAATATTCTCAGCTTCCATAGCTAAGATTTATACCAGGGGAGGTTTAGGCTCTATATTATGAAAAATTTCTTCACAGAAAGGGTTGCCAAACCCTGGAACAGGCTGCCCAGGGAAGTGGATGAATCACCATCCCTGGATGTGTTTAAGAGCCACGTAGATGTGGTGCTGAGGGACACGGTTTAGCAGTGGACTTGGTAGAGCTAGGTGAATGGTTGGACTCAGTGATCTTCAAGGTCTTTTCCAACCTAAATATTTCTATGATTCTTGGATTTATGAAGGCCTTTCCTTTCACACTGGCATTGACTTTACCCATGCAAAACTTAGACATCCAATCTAAGCAGTGTTTGAGCTCCTTCCATGCTCAATGTAGAGACACAGGCACCTCTAGAGAGAGGCTTATCTCATCATTTTTATAACTGTTAAAATATGCAGATTTTGGATGGTTGTATGGCAGATGAAACTAACAGTGTATTTGTACTGTGTTAACTCCACTAATAGAATGAAGTCATTCCCACCATCAGTTTATAAAGATGGTATGAATGTATAAGCTACCCAGCACAAGGTGTGTTTCCCACCCCCAGAAGAGGCAGGGAACAGCGTTTTATCCCCAGCGATTTTCCACAAATTAGGAGGCCCAGGGAGAGGCAAAATGAGAGAGACTGAGAGAGATTCTTGATTAGAACCACTAGCTGTAGCTGACAGAAAGAACCCTTTAATATAATAGATCAACAGTACTAGGTTAAAAACCAGCTTCTGGCTCCACACATAATGTAGTCTTTAATTTCACCAGATCAAATTTGGGTGGTTTTTCATATGACAATAAAAGCCTACACCTAAAGGCATTTTCCACCCAAATTTGAAGCCTTTGTTTCAGAAGAAGAGATTCACTAGGAGTATGGAGAAAGAACTACTTTAATTCAAATAACAAACATCTGGCAAGATCAACAGTAACTGGCTAGTGAGTATTGTGATGGGAGATGTCCAGTGATCTTCACAGCAGCACTGATGCCAGTCTCCTCATGGTAGTGGGCTAGGGGTTGGACAATGCGTCTTGGTGGCTGTAAAGTTTCACTGAGTCTGTGAACCAACCTCTGTGTCTAAAGCATCCCAGCATGGGGTGAAGGGAGGTAGCAGGAGGGGACACACTGAGCTTGTCGACTCATTAGTAGCATGCCAAAGGGGAGAACGGCAGTAAGGTGGGAATCTGGGAAAAGAAGCAGTAAGGCAATCAGGCATTTACCCCAAAATGCTCTGTCCTTGCTTTGTGGTGTCAGAAGTAGAAAGAGATGAAGACAGATCCCTAGATCACTGCTGATCCTTCAAAGGGCTTAGTGTGCCACACCATGGGCACGCTAAGGAGAGACACACGGGAGCTTGTGTCCTGGCAAGATGAGTTTTCAGTAAACAGCAATAAAAACTGCTACCCTATGAGGGTGAAATTAAGACTTTTCACCCTCAGTGACCCATAGACATATGCCCTGGGACTTTTCCAAGATAGTTTCATAATTTCATATTACTTTACCAACTGACTTAAATAACAATCAAAGAGGCCTCATGCCTTCAAAGCCTCTGAATGTATTTTCTTCTCAAGGCAGAAAGTTCAGGCACTGTTTATCCTGTTCTGCCCAGGGCTTACTCTTCTTGTTTTGCACTGAGTTTCTTTCCTGTTAGACATTGTTCACGAGCCAAAGTTTTAGCTGGAACAGCAAATGGGAAAGGACCACCTGGGCTAGGAATTCCTATCTTCTGGAATTGCAGGCTTCTGTGCCAGTTGCATCATTTTTTTTCTCAGAAAAGAAGAATGTAGCACTGGCTGGGAATGTGTAGAGATGCTCTTCTCTTTTGCTACTAGTTGCAGATGGACGCAGAGGGTAAGCTCCTTCCAAAACAAGGTGTATTGTATTGTAATAGCCAAGGTCTCTTCCTATTCCCACCAGTGTCAGGAGGTGGCAATAAATAAGTTAAGAGGAGGTGCACTTAATCATGGCAAGACTAAGAGCTAAGTCCTACTAAAGGCAACAAGGTCAGTCTGATACTCAAGCACAGTCCTCAATAGTGCCAGGGAGAGAAGATGGGTATGAGGGAGGAGCAGGATTAGATCTCTGTCATTCTGTCATCCTACCAGCCACTCCTGCTGGGCATATAGAGAGGGAGTAAGATGCCCATGTGAGTTGCCATGGCCATGTCTGTGTCTTGTCAGAGCCAAGGAGTGAGGCCACGGCACAGGCATGTCAAACACATTGTCAAAAGGTGCTGAAGTGGCTGGGTTTATTTTAATCTGGAAATGTGGCCCTTGATGCCTTTTATGATGTGCCAGTCTAAGCTGCCTCTGGCAGCTGTGAGAATATTGGTTTTGGCAGAGAGCTGCAAGGAGCAGCAGACTGGAAGGAGTCAGCAGCAAATGTGATAAAAGGGGAAAGTTTCTGATGCCAGGAGGAAAAACACAAGGTCTCTATGATTACCAGAAACCTTTCAGGAGCTATGAGGAAGAGGAGGTCTCCTCTGGCATTGGGATGGATGCACAGAAAATGACTAGCCTGCTCCTCTTGACTTGGGTTGAATTGCCCCACTTCATATGTAAGATGTCCCACTGGCTGGAGGTGAAGGATGCTCCAAAGGAGAAGGGCAGGACTGATGGGAAATGCTAGGAGGAGGTTTCTGTCCTGGCGGGAGCTGAAGGTGTCCAAACTAAACACTAAATTAACAGGTCCAGTATTTCCCAGCACTAGAGTTTTATTGCAAAAAACAAAAACAAAACCAAAAAAAGCTTCAAAATTAGAACCTTCCTCCTCTGTGTTTTCAGGGATGAGATTTTTTTTTGCTGACAAGATAACAAGCTGTAGGGGACTATGAGGTTTTTAATGTGTTTTGTACTCACAAAGAGGGTGAGATCTGCAAAAGGTCCCGAGCCCTTGTGAATGTTGAACAGTGATGATAATAATCTGAATGTAAGTGAAGTTCCCACAGTTCTTTCTCTAACCAGCTGGCTGTAATGAGAAGGCTCATCAGAGATCGTCTCTCAGACTAGATCCCTGGAAGGAGGAACAGTTTAGATGCCAACTTGAGGATTCAAACTGCTTTTTGTCATTGTGGTTTCCATTTCCATCCAGAAGTGAGAGGAGTCGATTTTTCAGTTAACCTGCAGCTCAGATCACCTCAGGACAGGAGGTTTTGATGCAGCAGGTACAGTGCACAAAATGTCAGCTGAAAAAGTATATTCCCAGGCAGCATTGCTGTTGATGCAATGAAAGGGTACACAACAGCCATGAGGCTGGATAGAATTTTTCAGAAAAAAAAAAAAGAATTAATACAGCTCTTTTAATACACAGCAGCTCAATTTGGCTTTCTGTTGCAGTTCCTATTGCTGACCAAGGCCAGCAAGAGAAAGCGCTGGAGGAATCACCTGGAACACTCTTCTTCTAACTTCAGTGCAAGGAAACGTATAAACAAGTCAGGTATAAAATCATTTTTTTTTGGGATGCTTCTAGTTCAACTATGCAAACTGAAGACCTTTAGGGTAGAGCCAGATAAGTCTCTGAAACATATGTAGCTTATCTGAAAGAAAAGCCTACGCTGAACATGTGTGAGAAATGCCTGTGACTAACTTTCAGAGGGGGATCTACAAGCCTGGAACAGTTTATAGACAGGAGAGTTTTCCAAGAAATAAATGTAGGAATAGATATTTCCCTGCTTTCTTCAAATCTCCATACTAAGACTTGTGGTGAAATAATCACCTTCCCTTTTAAGTTGTATTTATTCAGAGTTCTGTGTGCCATGAAAAAGCCACCCAGATTTACATAAGAGACACCATGTGGTGTTGTATACAGAGGAACACCATCAGTGTTAGTCACCCCAGCATGTCAGATCTGTCACTTCATGGTGACTCTGGGGAGTATATTTAGGAATAGAATAGATGTGGTGAAGTTTGTTGCTTGTGCTCCTAGATCAGAGTAGTTTGGAGTTTTGTATTGCTGAAATGTTTGCTAATGACCTAGATGGAAATAGCCTTCATACCACAAGTTAAATGCCTGGTTGCTTGTTTTCATATAGTTAGGCATGCTTGCCAGGCATCCTTTTTGCCCAACAATTTCAAATTTTCAAGCAGTTGAGTTTAATAAATTAAACTCCCCTGTTCAACCTGACAAGAAAACCATGCCCCCTAATAATTTTCAAAGGCAACCAATTTCTTGAGAAGTTTCCTACATCCCAGTGATATTTTGATTATAGACCCCATTCTAATTTTTTTTTTTTTCAGTAGAAATCTTTAAAAATAATAATAAAAAAGAAATCCCTGAAAACTAAAGGAGATGAAGGAAAAGAAAAAAAGGGGAAAGGAAAGGAAAGGAAAGGAAAGGAAAGGAAAGGAAAGGAAAGGAAAGGAAAGGAAAGGAAAGGAAAGGAAAGGAAAGGAAAGGAAAGGAAAGGAAAGGAAAGGAAAGGAAAGGAAAGGAAAGGAAAGGAAAGGAAAGGAAAGGAAAGGAAAGGAAAGGAAAGGAAAGGAAAGGAAAGGAAAGGAAAGGAAAGGAAAGGAAAGGAAAGGAAAGGAAAGGAAAGGAAAGGAAAGGAAAGGAAAGGAAAGGAAAGGAAAGGAAAGGAAAGGAAAGGAAAGGAAAGGAAAGGAAAGGAAAGGAAAGGAAAGGAAAGGAAAGGAAAGGAAAGGAAAGGAAAGGAAAGGAAAGGAAAGGAAAGGAAAGGAAAGGAAAGGAAAGGAAAGGAAAGGAAAGGAAAGGAAAGGAAAGGAAAGGAAAGGAAAGGAAAGGAAAGGAAAGGAAAGGAAAGGAAAGGAAAGGAAAGGAAAGGAAAGGAAAGGAAAGGAAAGGAAAGGAAAGGAAAGGAAAGGAAAGGAAAGGAAAGGAAAGGAAAGGAAAGAAAAAGGTATTTCATGCCAATGATCAAATTGAACTGACTATTGTTACTTAATCTTTCCATATGCCAATGAAGAGCCCTGATGTCTATGGCTGTGTTGATGGTACGTCAGTAACTTCTGGCAGTCTGGTTCATGCCAGGCTGTTGTTATTTGCTAGGGGTATAGCAGCAATGCCACACCACCTTAAATTCGAATTGTGCCAGGTGGTACCTGTGCACCTGGAGAAAAATCATTCCAGCTACAAAGATAAAACCAAGGCAGCAGTGTGATGGTGGCTACATAAAAGAGAATCCAGTGGAAAATGAGAAAGATGATGAGAAGTACTGAAAATAGAACTTCTGTGGAAAAGATTGACAGAACTTGGATTGTTTAGTCTAGAAAAAAGACAACTGTGAGACAGTCGTGATAACAGTCTTCAAATATGTTAAAGGCTGCCACAAAGAGGGAGGTAATGAACTCTTCTTGATATCCACTAGGGATAAGGCAAGAAGTAATGGGCTTAAATTGCAGTGGTGGTAGTTTTGGTTAGACAGGAGGAAAAACTTTTAAAGTGCAAGGAAAAAAAACATAGGGATAGATTGCCTGGGAAGGGTTTGGAGTCTCTGCCATGGTAGGGCTTTAAAAGCAGGATGGAAGAAGATACGGTTGGTGACATCTCTCAAGGATTTTAGCTCTGTAACAGGCTTTATGGTTTTCCTGGTGGAGAAATTAAGTACAGAAAACTGAAGCACCTTGCTGACAGCACAATGGGTAACCTAGAGCAGGAGCAGAAATTGAATATCCTGAGTTTATCAGCTTACTGAGCAAAATTAGCACAGTGTCAAGGAATAATAGTAAAAATAAACAATTACCCAACTGTGTGATATCAAATAGAAAAAAATAAATTGAAATTGATCCACATGTTTACATTTTGAAGATTTAAGAAGTTTGCTCATATACGCTCTTCATGAAAACTGGCCAAAACCCCAAAATTTCTAGTCTGCAAAGAATTCCAATATTTTGAAATGTCTTTATTGAGAAACAACTTCAAGAGAATATTTTCCATTTGGTGCTGAAACATAATGCTAAGTATGAAAGGGTGCACACATTAATGCACTGTAATGACTGATGTGTACTGTATGCTCAAAGAGCAAATCAGAACATTATCACTGACACAAAACATTTTATAGCGTTTTAGCATTAGAAGAACCTAATAAAAGAAAATAAAAAATAAAAAATAAAAATTATTAGCTGTTAATCCTCTCCTGCCAAAATTGCAATTGGTAGTATCAGAACGCTTTGCTGAGCCAAACTGGATTCAGATTAGCCTATTTCTAACATGAAACTATGTACTGATGTTTTCTGAGCAGTTCTCTTCATGTATTTTCCATTATTCAATATTCTTTCTCTGCTAGAACAAAATCAGAAGGGCCATTAAAAAAAAAAAAAAAAAACACCAGGAAAAGCTGCTCTAATTGGAAGCTGGGTTACCTGATATAACCCCAAAGGACCTGCTCCCTTCACATTTCCAATCAGTGAAATTACTGAGTTGTCATCTGTTTATTTTTGTATCATCATGTTCAACACAATGAAGTCAGCTTACCCCTCTGAAAAGGCAAAGAACTGTGCTGGTATCTGCTAAACATTCACTTTTTAAAACATGTGCTTGAAACATGAGGATATGACCAGAAATATCTGCATGTGGATGGCTCACTCATATTTATCTGGGGGAGGTTCATGTGGTCTGCAGTATCTTGTCCTTCACAGACAGTCACAGAAAAGCTAATGCACTATTGGAGTGGCATTTTATCTTAATGTCTTTTATCTGTCCACCTCTTCAACCAGATGAGAGTAGGCCATTAAAAGCCTGATTTAACAGAGGTGTTTTGAGTCATCTAAACAAGGAAAGATAAATGCTGGAGTTAATAAAGAAGGTCCAGAGGTTCCCAGTGTGTGCAGGGCCAAGCACTCTAGTGCAGAGGGTAGGAGCATAAGGAGAGCCTGAGGACCAGAGCTAGAGATGTCCTGCCTGGATAGTGCCTGGAGAAATCCTTCACTGACTTTGCTCCTGCAGTAGCTCTTTCGCAAAACCATTGCATTGCTCAGCCGGCACCTTCCCAGGCGTAGGATCCACTTCAGACTGGTGCCATTGCAAGACACGTACCCCACATGTGGCACAAGATGTACAACATGCACAAGCCCTGTGTTGCTATCAGCAACTTCAAGAGTCTGACTGGCATATTGTCAAACATTTTACAATCTTAACAAGTTGCCAGATACCTTCCAATTAAACAAACAGTTCCTTGCATAGTGCCAAACAATTAAACAGGGTTATAGTTTTTAATCTAACACCGCATTTGTTTTAAAGGTCTATTTTAAATATCACAGTCTTCTGGTCACCCAGTGGCAGCTGACAGCTGATGATGGGGCATTTCACTCATCCCTACTATGGTGTCTGGAGAATTCATGTTTCTCCTGTTTCTTGCCTCCCTCATTGTATTAATGAGAAGTTGTGCACAAAATCATTTATCTCTGTGGCTGCATTTGGGAAATCACCCCCGATACCCAAGATAGATTTGGGTTCCTCAGTATTTCTGGAGAGCTTCCTCCCAAGGCTTAAGTCTGGAAGCAGGATTTGTTATTTGCTTGAACAAGAACAGGCATCCATGGCCGTTTTAAGGACCAGATCAGGAAGCCTGAATATAAGCCTAGCAACTAGGCTAGTCTTGAAAAGGCTTTCAATGCCCAAGGTGATCCATCTGAATTCCTAGGCTCTAGCACATTGCTCTTTGCAACTTCTAGGCCAGGGCCCATCAGGGGAAAAGAGTCACTGCAGCTCTCTGGAGAGCTAATGTGAGGAGGGAGAGTGTCTCAAAAGTGTCCCTGGATGAAAGCTGAGGGTTATGGCTTCCACGTGAACAATGAACAGAGATGTTCAGCTAGAGCTCAGTCCCAGTGGTCAGTAAAATTTGAAGTCTGTTGACACTGGGACTGTTTATATCAAATTTCACCATAGGCAGTGGAGGAACTGAAACAATTTGCTTTTCACATCTGTGGCAACCAAAGGATCAGGTTCATCAGCATATTTATTCAGTGAAACTTCTCTTTGCTATACTAAAGAGCTCCAGCAATGTCTTTGCAATAAATTGTTACTTCCTATTGTTACCTGTCTGTCTTTTCCCAAAGATAATCACTCAGGTAGTGGTTTAAATCAATGTGGAAGGCAAGCCAGCACACCAAACCATAAAGAAAACAATGGCTGGTATAACAGCTGGGCATGTAACAGGAAGAGACAATGCCTCTACAACCAGCCAGGCCCAGCTCTATTTGTGCAGGTGTAAAAGGGCTCTTGCTGTTGGAAATGGTGTGTGCTCATTGTATTACACATTCTTTCCTCTGTCAGCATCCTGTTTAAACAGGCTGAGTGCAAAGGGGTGTCTGCTATTCATTTGCGGATGCCTTGTGATGATATGAAACATAATTGTATAATTTACGCCAAATAAACCAAGAAATGGCTGCTGTTCAAGGGAGCTAGCAAGGCCCCGAAGTACTTGAAATATTGGAGCAGGCAGAAAAGATAACAAAGCATGGTCTTTTTGCTGCTCCTTTCATTAAGGCTGCTCTTGTACAGGGGGAGAGGAAACGATTAGCAAAAGAATGTGATTCAGATGTGCTGGGATATTGCTGGAAGTGAGAGAAGCACAAGGGCTCTGCAAACCTATTGAGTAACTCCACCAAAGCCAATGTACTTGCCCTGGCAATGAATATTGGCCCCTGGACTCTTCTCTCTGTGCGGTGCAGCTCTTCACATCTTTGTCAAAATGAATGTGCAATTGTTTGTTTGTTTGTTTAGAGCCAACAATGTCAGGCTGCACATTCTGGCCCTGCTGTGTTTGGCTTGTTCATGACTTTGCTGCCTGAAATAATTTTGATTTTATTTAGTTGGAAAAGGGAGGAGGACATTGGGGACTTTCTTTTATCTTGTAACACATGATTCAAGTCTTGAATGTTGAATTTGAGGCTTGGGTCTGAGGCAGGTCAAAAGATAATAACTTGGAATAAACTGTTGAAGTGGAGCCTTACTTTCTACGTAACAGCAGGATGTTTTCATGCTATGAAGCTATGAGCAAGTCCTCTACAATTACTACAGTCTTACCTTCCAAAGAGATTTTCTGGCTTAAACTAAGACCTCCTGATTTTGACTTCTAAGCAGGAGTGCTATCTCTACATTGAGGTAAAAAACTCCCAGGCTTTTCATGTCAGTATTCTCACTCAGTTTACAAGAAATTTTAAGCTGGGAGAAAATAGTTAGAAATGAATCTGCAAAAATCAAAGCATTGCAAACTGCACTTGATATGCTGCAGTTCTCTCAGTCTGGCTCAGTTCTTCTAAAGCAAATTTTTGTATAAAAAAAATACTTTTACAAATTGTTCAGCAGCTTCCTTTAGAAGCTCATTCAGTGGTTTGCCATTGATTGATTTCAACATAATCACTGTCTAATTTTTGTAGCAACACAATGTTTGCAACTCTGAACTGAGCCAAGCATTGGGTGTTTCAGAAAGGTGCACCCTGCATCCCCATTAGTGAAGGGCAAAGGCAGCTGTGTGGAAGTGCACCCAGCCCCAGCATTTGCTCAGCTGGTTCACTAAGGTTCCACTCTGGTGCCATCTTCTGCTTGAAGTTCGGTTTGTGTATGAAGGAAATTCTGAGGATATTCACTGGGTCAAAGGGAAAATTTAGTTTGCTGTCCTGAAATGTGTGGTTTTTTTTCAGGTGAAGATAACTGTGCCACAGGGTAAGAAAGACATCAGAGGTCTGGAGCAGGTTCAGAGAAGAGCAACGAAGCTGGTGAGGAGTCTGGGGAACACATCCTGTGAGGAGCAGCTGAGGGACCTGGGGTTGTTTAATCTGGAGAAGAGGAGGCCAAGGGGAGACCTTGTGCTCTACAACTCCCTGAAAAGAGGTTGTAGTGAGGTGGGTGTTGGTCTCTTCATCCAAGTAACTCACTATAGGATAAGATGCAATGGGCGTATGTTGTGCCAGGGGAGTTTTCCATTTAATATTAGGAAGAGTTTTTTTCCTGAAAGGGTGGTGAGGCCTTGGACCCGGCTTCCCAGGGAGGTGGTGGACTCACCACCCATGGAGGGATTCAAAAAATGTGTGGACGTGGCACTTCAGAACATGGCTAAGTGGTCATGGTAGTGTTGGGTGATGGGTGGACTTGATGATCTTAGAGGTCTTTTCCAACCTTAATGAATGGCTGCTTTTGAAAGATCTCCTTTGGTACTTTCTAGGAAATCTAAACCTCAGGCACTTGTCCCAGTCACTCTCCCTTTTCCTGAATGTGCTGCTTTGTAGCTGTGTGCTATGGGATATACAAACAAAAAACTTTTTTTTTTTTTTTTTTTAGTATTTACATCCAATAGGAGTCTGAGTATTTTTTTTCTCTCTCTCTTTGACCCCAGTGGAGGTTGAAATCCAAATGTCCAAATAATGACATTTACCACATGGACAGAGATAGCTTTTCTGATCAGCTGTAATAATGAACCTCATCAGAACGTGGTGTTACTTGGCAAAATAAACCCCCATCTCCTTGCTCTAAGAAATACATACGTGCTGAGGTATAAACTGAAGCTGACATTTTCAGAAGAACCTAAAAAGGTCATTTGGGCTGTTTTGCAATGAGCAATAGTGACACTAAAAAGGCCCCAAGTTTTTATTATGGAAATATGGTCACCCTAAATAATAACGTTCTTTTGGCCATTGTCTCAGCAAGACCTCAAAACAGTCATTGCTAAACCTCTAAACAGCACAGGGAGGAGGAAAAGTAGCTTGTTGGGGTGAAATCAGTCACATGGTGTACTGAGGATGGAGTCAGAGGCCAGAGTGAGCACTATGGATCTCTCTGTCCTGAGTAGTGGTATCCTGATCTAAATGTTGCTTCTCTTTTTAAATTGGACAGTTCAGCTAAACCTAGGCTGAGTGACTGATCTTTGCAGGTTTGATCAGAACAGAGAACAACATAGATCATAACTGCATCTTCCTTAGACTGTCATAGTATAATTTAGGTTGGAAGGGAACTCTGGAGCTTCTGTTCCAAAACCCCTTTCAAAGATTGCTCCAGGTCCTGTTGAGTCAGATGTTGAATAGTTACAAGAATGGAGATTTCAAGACCTCTTTGGCCCTTTTTCATTCTTTGACTACCCTTACTATTACTTTTTCCCAGTTCTTAGCATACCAGAGTTTTCCTTCTTGCAGCTTGGAACAGTCTCCTCTCACCCAGTCATTGTACACCTCTGAAAAGAGTCTTTCTCTTCCTTCCTTCCCTATGGATCAACTAGTAGGTAGTTGAAGACAGGAATAAGATTCCCTCAGTAGCTTACTTTTCCTAAGACTGCACCAATCAGTCTCTCATTTTTTTCTGGAAAGATGTCACTAAACCCTTGCCCTGCTTTTATTTCCTTTCCCAGAAACCTGAAGTCATATCTGCTGGGGAACGGGTCCAGCCTATGTGGACCATTTCCCTTACCCACTTTTGCATTCATATATCCTTTGCAAGGACATACATACCTCAACTCAAATCCTCAGATCCTTTCTCTGAGCCATAGGGTTGTGACTGCAAGTAAGCAAGAACATTTAACATCTAGCAGTTGTTTTAGATATTTAACATGTCCTAATGTTTGAAAGCCAGTGCTGTGCAGGTGCTTTCAGGATCAGGTTCCTTACAGATTGAATTGCCCTGACATCTGCAAAGTTATTTGCCTCTTAGTGTCTGTTTCAAATTCAATAAAATTTACAGTAGCCATATCTGACCACAAAGTGCTCCTATCAACTGCAGTGCAGTCCTGAAGCAAAACGCATGTTTCCACATTTTTGCTTTCAGGCAGAAGCATTCATAACATGACAGAAGCTTCTGGAACAGTATTATAAGGTTCCAGAAAATGAATGCCACAGAAAGACACAGAAAACTCATGGCCTGTGTTTTCTCTTACCAGCTTCTTCCATTCTGCTGGTGAGATAAGCATTGTAAACAGGTCTTCATTACAGCAGTTCTGCAGATATTCTGGACAGGGACTGACTTGGTGCAACACTTCACTTTGCTTTAAAACCTGAAACATGAGTCCTGCAAGGTGTCTGTGTCTCCAATGGATTAAACAGCAGCAGGGCACTTCTCCGCTCCAACCAGCCAAACCTTCTCTGCCTTTTTCTTTTTCTTTTCCTTTTCCATTTCCCTTTCCTTGGAATAGGAAATTCTGGCCAGGCTACACTGACAAACAGAGAACAAACAAAGGTACCTGTAAAAATGATCTATGTGTGTAGTAAATTCCAGTGTATTTCAGTCAGAGTTTTGTAGAGTTAAGCTGTTTGCAGGCATGTTAATCTCCACAATCCTCTCTTCTCATGAAACATTACAAAAACTCTTCAGATTTGGGGTTTGACTTCTAGCATTCAATGATGGATAAGATCACTGGGGTGTCAGGAAGAAGGAAAGCAAGAGGGAGGTGGTTACAAGGGCATAGGTTGCCCTTTGCCCAACACAAGTTGGGGCTGCTTTTGGAAAACATCTTGGCAAATGCATGAACCAATCTGCAGCACTGTTATGAAATACCACGTGCAGTTTTTACCTCATTATCCAGGTATATATGTCTGCATGCTTACAAAATGTTTATTGTCAGGTAGCCTTTCCTCTGAGCTGTGTCCCAGAATCAGCTCTGAAGAGAGCTGGTTCTGTGTCACTGGTTTACTGGGAGGTGCTGGGCAGGCACCTGCCTTTCCCTGTCCTTTGTTTTGCTCTGAAGTAATAAAAGACCTGGATGTTCTTTGCAAAGCACAGATAGGAATTACTGCTTATTGGTCTGATAGTTATTATTAGTAACTAGAAATAAGAAATAG